>NC_056744.1:743552175-743554675 GCF_019279795.1 Protopterus annectens
TTTAAACCTTACCACAAAGTTAAGTCAAAACTATACAAACTCCATCTAGCATCTACTACACACTCTCTCCTCACTAAAAACCTACTTTCTTCTGGAGATATCCATCCCAACCCTGGCCCCTCTTCTCTCCCCAAAACTACACTGCCCCCATCTTACTCCTTTAACAGTCACCAACCTCAGTCACAACAATCATCTCCATCCAAATACTTAACTATTTACTCATTGAATATTCAGAGTCTAGCAAATAAAGTCACTGAGCTGCACTCATGGATAGCTCTCAATACCCCTCACATCCTCTCCCTATCTGAAACCTGGCTCAAGCCACACATCTCAAATAGTGAAATACTCTCACCAGGTTATAATATCTACCGATCTGATAGACCTGTAAAAAAAATGTGGTGGCGTGGCCATCCTCTACTCAAACATTCTTAACCTCTCACCATACCCTTCCCCAATTCCTGACTTCCTCCCAGCTGACATCATTATCCTTAACTGCCATCTGAATCCCCACAAAAAACTTGCAATTGCCTCTATCTTCCTCCTAGTAACAATCTGCCCATTCTTGAAAACATCCTATCCTGGTTCTCCCACGACATACCATATGAGACACTTATCCTTGGTGATGTCAACACTGATTGGTCCAAACTCACAACTGGCTCCCCCCAACTCAGTATCCACCTACACGGCTTCCACCAACTTATAACATCCCCCACTCGCTTCCATAAAAATTCCTCTTCCAGCTCCATCATAGACTGGATCCTTACCAATTCCCCCCACCAATACCACTATCCCACCACCTTACCTGACTCCCTCAGTGATCATCTCCCTACCACCATCTTAAGACACTACTCCCATATTCCTAAACCCCACCTTATCAAAGACGGTCAAAAACTATCGACTTTCAATTCATCTGAATTTAACTCCATTCTCCACAACATAGATTGGTCCATTCTAAAACACCTCCCCCTAAACTATGCTGTAAGCATGTTCAATAGCATCTTCATGAATACTCTAAACTCCTTAGCTCCCTCTAGGAAGATCAGAGTAAAATCAAACCATGCTCCCTGGCTCTCCAAAGAGACTAGGTCCCTTATGAAACAAAGGGATCATGCTTGAAAAACCTGGACTAAAACTAAACAACCACCTTTTCTTCAAAAATACAGGCAACTGAGGAACCTTGCAAAAAAACATACAACTAATTACAAAAAGTTATACTATACCTCTGCTCAGCTTAACAACAAATCCAATCCTCAAAAATTTTGGTCAACTCTCAACAACATCCTCTATCCTGGAAAGCCCTCTAATCCCTCCCCATACCCTAAGTCTTCCTCTCAGGAAACAGCTACCCTCCTGAATAAACACTTTATCTCTTCCATCCAAAATCTGGTAACCTCTAAGCCAAACTCTACTTCGACACCCACCTCTCCAAGTCCCACTAACACAACTTTGTTTTCTTTTGAGCCAGTTCCCATTACTTACATCAAATATCTACTACTCAAGCTAAAACCTTGCTCTCCCTTCCACTGACAATCTATCTCCTACATTCCTCAAACTTGCTGCTGACTCAATTGCCTATCCTGTATCTATACTAATTAATCGATCTATTCTGGAATCAACTGTCCCCACCCTTTGGAAATCTTTCTTCACTATCCCTCTTCATAAAGGTAGAAACTCCACTGACCCCTCAAACTACCGACCCACTGCCATTCTGTCCACCCTCTCCAAGATATTAGAAAAATGTATTCACTCACAGCTTCTCAATCACCTCCTCACACACCAATTACTTACCCCTACCCAACATGGATTTCGTCCTCACCACAGCAACACCACTGCCCTCCTCTCCTTCACTCATATCACTGCAGAGGCCCTAGACAACAATAAACTCATTTCCTGTCTCTTCCTAGATCTCTCCAAATCCTTTGATACTGTCATTCATCCTCTACTACTATCCAAACTCGCAAATCTCCACCTATCCCCCTCCGCAGTTGCCTGGTTTAATAGTTACCTATCTGGCAGAGAACAATCTGTCAAATGGCTCTCATCCTCCTCACCTTTCCTTCCCATCTCCACTGGTGCTCCCCAAAGCTCCATCTTGGGACCCCTTTTGTTTAACATCTTCACCAATGATCTTTACACCTCATGCCAAGAATCCTCACTTATTCAGTATGCCAACGACTCCACACTTATATCCATCTCAAATAACATTCTTGAACTACACTCCCTGACCCAACAGGCCCTACTATCCACTGAACAATGGCTCCCTCACAACCTATTGATCCTAAATCCCAAAAAGACCAAACTCCTACTTTTCCTTCCCCATTCTCTTTCTCATCACAAAACCTCCTTTTTATTACATCTTCTAACAATACAAATATCCAACCTGACACCCACACAAAACTCCTAGGGGTCATTATCGATGATGAACTCAAGTTCAACCTACACATACTCCAATGTATAAAAAAAAACAAACCAGAAACTAAGTCTGCTATATCAGAACATA
>NC_056744.1:743559675-743617175 GCF_019279795.1 Protopterus annectens
AAGTATTTATGGCACATATCAAGCTTTCAAAATAATCTGTCCCATTATTACAGACCAAGTACTACATTCATTTACATGCTGACATGTTTCACATACCTGTTTTTTTAGTATGCTCTTTTCTGTGATGCATTTTTTTCTTTTTAGTATTATTTTTGTTTTTTACTATTATTTTGTTTTTGCTGTTTGTTTTTCTCTCTCGCTCCATTACAGGGATAGAACCGGTTTGAATAGGTTGCAGCATGGCTTTTGTAGATAATGCTCATGATCAGGTCATGGCTTCTGCACCAGCTGGTGTCCCCCACTTGCTAATTGCATGCAGCCAGCTGTGTAGTACTTCCAATTGCCAATGTCATAGCAACCCACTACTGTAAACGACTACATCATGTGGGTTTTGTCCCTTTACCTTTCCTGTATGGAAGACATCCTTCCTCTGTGTGGGCAGCAGTGTTAAAGACAGCAGGTAGCAATACCTCTTACAACAGGACTTGCTGACACAGGGCAAGTACATGTTTGTATAAAGTTCCAGATCTATGGACAGTGTGAGTATTGTTGCTATATGCACTGAATATTGCTGGTTTTACAGGATTTGTGTGTACATGCTAGTTTTGCATGGAATGCAGTCTGCATTGCTCTCAACTGTGGGCCTATCCCTGTGTTCCAGCCTCTGCCCTTCACGTATATACCAGGCTTTGTCCAGATGTCATGCAGTAAGAGGTTGTTAGGTAATGGCCTATCATTATTTAGTGCTGGTATTCCTGCTATCATTCCAGTGATGTCCTGGACTCCCAGACAAATTGTGGAGTAGGGTCCATACATATGAGGGCAACAGCTGGACAAAACGTGTGTGACCTTATACAGTCTGTAGGTCAGTGTATAGAAAACACTGTTATATGCCCTTGTAAGACATGTTATGGGGGAGGGGTATAAAATGCTTTTAACCTAGGCTGTTGCAACATGTGAGGGATATCAGTGTTAAGAAGCATTAAAGTATATGGCTGTACATTTTCATACATTTCACCGTGGGAACAGTGGTGGGCTACAGCTTACTGACTTACACGCAGTTCTGTTTATCAGTGCGATAGTGATGTTTTAAGTTAAGCATTGTATGTAAACTACAGTGCCGGCTGGTGACTTCAAATCAAAGGGGGGCTGCAGGAGACAGTTGAATGGGTGGGGCCAATGGGAAGGAGTGAGACCAACTAGAAAGGGGCAGAGCTATGCTCAAAACTACAAAAACTGGAACTTTAATTAAATACGCTGCCCCGGGTGCCAAACCGTCATTATGAGAGTCCAATCAAGACAAAATGAAGTGCAGAAGGAAAAAAAAAATATTTCAATGCACTGCCTACATGACAGCTTACTTAATATCTAGATGGAAACAAAAAGGTTGTGAGGCATGAAAAAATAAATTACTTTTTATATACATTACTGGAATGCCAGTCAAAATCAAGTATAAAAAAACAAGCAGCACTCAACTCAAACCACTTCTCCTTGCACTGCAGTATAGCTTTATAAAAGTACCAACTAACAAGCTCAAAGTAGCAATCTCTGTGATACCCCCACTTGTAAAAATGTTTCTTATCCAAAAAAGGTCCGTTGCCTGACAACAATCTACTTGATTCATCGGGAAAACATGATCAAAGTAAAAAATGAACAGCAAACAAGAAACAAGTTGAAGATAAATTGCTTAAAGGATTAATGCACAGGTTATGGACCACACATGATAGATTGGCATTCTGTTTAGCTTACAGGTAAAGCCTGCAAAGATGACTGCACGTCTCCACTAAATGTAGTGAGCTTCTGAAAATACTGTAATCCTGTCCTTTATTACAAATACTGTCATATACATTTCTATACCCAAGGCTTTTAAGTTATCTAGTTATGTAAATATTCCCTGCATAGCACCAACAAAAAGGCTTTCAATGTTGGTAATTCTTTAACACTATGTTTATTAAAGCTTACTTGCATCTTACAATCTCAGACAAGCTTACTTGATGGTCATTAAAGCATTGCTGCTTAAACACAGAGCAACAGGCACTGCAACAACATGCATTTTCTGAATGATAAGCATAAATCAACAGTATAAAATATGACAGAAAACCAGAACATTCTGCAAAATCAAGGACAGATGAAAAGCCACTGTACTACTTGCGTCTACTTTTGATGGGGAATACTCTGCACACTTACACTGTATAACTGCTCCATGACTTGCTTGGACATATCCAGAGTCACTACATGGGGAAGTGGGGTTCAACAAGTATGTCACAATTTGAAATGTCTCTGTCTGACGGTGATGGCCCTGACACATTTGTCATACCTCCCATCAGAGCAAGAAATCTGGACAAAGGCCTAAAAATAAGGACAATTTTTAAATATTGTTCTTATAAACTTAGAAAGATAATAGAATAGTAGGTATTGCATTAGTATGAATTTTCTGAAGGGTATGAAACCTGAAACTCAAATGTCTGTCATTATTTTCTAACTTTAATCTTTAATGATTTGCCACTAATTTGTCAGAAAACCACAATGTTATGAAAAATGGACCAAAAATGTGATGCAAAAATATAAACTAGCCACACAATACAGCTGGGAACCTTTCAAACAGGGGACACTTTTTTAATATTAGTACTGTTAAGTTGAGCAGCTGACAAAATAAGAGAATCTACATGCATTTTAGAAATAAAAGTAATCTATAACTCTGATCATTACAATTATTTATTAGGAATGAAATAATGTTCACCAGGTCACCAAACACTAACAAATAAAACAAAAACGATGACCAAGAATGCGAAACAATAAAGCACGGAACGGTGCTGCCAAAACAAGCCAAAGTTTAATGTCCACCAAGCAAGAAAGCAATTACATATTAACGTCACACAATACATAGTACGTTTTCATTTATCCTTCTTCATCAGATGTGGGAGATGTGGGCTGACACAAAACAAGAACCTTTTATGCTGTATGTTATTATCCTAATTAACCAATCACACTTGCTAAAAAATCAGCTTGTACTTACATAAATACTTTTAAGCTACTGTTAAAAATTATTTAAAATAGTTTAAAATGATTTAAAATGAAAATGTGAGGACATAAAACTACTTACTAACATAATCCTACCATAAACGCACTTAGGATTTAAAAATACATCCAATTTTGAAAGGATAAAATGAATAAATAAATAAAATGGGAAACTTGTCAACAATAATCATCCAGTTAGTTTCTCTAAACTCAGTGCGATTTTGTATGTCACCCATTCGTATACTGGGAGTAATAATATCAATAACTCTGAATGTAAACTGATGTGACTCTGCGTGTTCCATAACATGTTTAGAAAGGGCATTACATTCAATACCCTTCCTTATACTATAAATATGCTCCCTGATTCTTTCACGTAGGGAGCGATTAGTCTTCCCTACATAAAATTATTTGCAGAGAGTACACTGGGCAAGATACACAACATTAGAAGACTTACAATTCGCATTTACATTGAAAGAAAAACTATTTAGATCAGGATGATCGAAGGTCTCAGACGTATTAATGAACCCACAAAAAGAATTCTCTGTGATATATTTAAGCAGCATTGGTCGATTTTACAAGTAGATCCTGAGATAGGTGGTATTGTTGGTCCTAGTCCTTCTTTTATTTTTAGGAATAAGTTGAATTTAAAGAGAATACTCTGTAGTGATAGGAAATTGAGTAGGAAGTCTATTAGAACAGGAATTACTTTGCCATGTGGAGGCTGTAATTTTTGTGGGTTCATTAATACATCTGAGACCTTCGATCATCCTGATCATATTAAGAGCCGATAGAGGTGTTGGGCTCAATGAACGGGCGTCCATCAAGCCTTTTTTAAAGAAACGTAGAATACCTAAATAAATGTTGGGCTAGGATTATAATGCTGCATTCTCTTGGTAACATTTCTTTTGTTGACATAATGACTTGCTGTCTTACTATTATGTTCGTCTGGGAAGCCTTAAGATGCACTATGCTTTTAAGAGCAATATTGAATTTAATTAAGAGAGCTTTGTTATTGGGCGTTTTGAATTTTTTATTGTGTATATATAGTTTTGATTTTATGTTGGATTTTATAGGTCTGAAAAAGCATTTTTATGCAAAAGCACTTACCTCCAGTGCGACACAATAAACGTTTTAAAGAAAAGTTTGTATGCTGCCTTGGTCGCTCTATCAGTCGTTTGTTGGACATATAATACCAGAGTAAACACTACCAGTCCAGGATTCAATCTTTACTGGCAGGCACAGTTTTCTTATCTGACATACCCATGGAGGGAATGTTTGTTAACACTACCTGACTGTTTCCAAGCATATTCGAAGATTCTGAGTTAATATTATGCGTATACCTCTCAATCTGTTAATGCACACACACTGGTCATAGCTTGACAACATGGGGGTAGAAATGGGACATATTTTGAATATTGCTCTCAAACTTTTGTGAGTTGCTAGAGTGACAGGTTTGTTTTCATATATATTCTGAAGGTTTTGAGGTCTGAAAATCAGATGTATGTCATTATTTCAGCCTAAACTTCTGAGATCATCCCACTGATTTGCCAGGGGTATAGGGTAACAGGAAGAAAAATGTGCCAATTATCTGGACATTCTGAACAAATCTGTACAGTTGAGAGGTATGACTATGCATACAGCTTACTACCACTCCCAGGATTCGAACCATGGCGGCGTCTGCTAAAAATACAACAATTTAAGTCACAGTAGAGTGTGCTATTTGGATATTGCTGTATCTCTTCACTGTCTTTTAAGTCTCTCTTGGTTGTACAATCTGACATTTTAATTACAACAGTCTTATACAGACATTCCTAGACATTTTTATTATGTAGCACAGTGCGGGTAACCGTAGTTAATACATTACTATTCAAAGAATACAACACAAAAAATGCCATACGATACCAGAGTAAACACAACCAGTCCAGGATTTAGACCCTTATTACCAGGCAGTTACAGTTTTATTTAAATACGACCTATATGCGACTATTACTGTCATATTGTTCTAGTTTATTCAGTATATCCCATACATCCCATACACACAACAGTTTTTATACTGGCAGCTGACTTTCTACTACTTTTATATTTATTTGGTATGACTACTACAAGCAGGATTGTTACTCACCAGCCTCGCAATGCAGCCTTTGCAGCTTACTCGCATGGGCTTCCTGATTCACAGCCAGCACAGCTGCAGCTATAAGGGAAACAGAGAAATATTTAGCCATACCTATCCATCATATACACAGACTGGACATTATTAAACAGTTACTGGTATGAGTACTTACACACTGCTGGGACATCACACCACTGCCATGATTCTTGGATCTACTGGTCCAACAGCTCCCTCTTCCTTCGTTTCAGGTCAGCATAGTGGTGTCTGACCTGCTCACCAGTCTGCTGGTTATCAGTGGCACTGGTGAGGTCACGGGCGAAATGGTCCCAGGCTTCCGCTTTATATTGGGAACCTTGGTACTGGCCCTGCACCAGTCTCTCGTCATGTTTTTTTTTTTTACCAAGAGTCCATTCATGACATTAGACTCCTGGCTGCCCCAGCGCTGCGCCTGGAAGCGCAATCCCTCTCTGACTCTAGCCATGTTGCCTACAGTGGGAAGCTGCAACCAGTTATGAGCTGTATTCCTGCCTGTGGGGTTTAAATACGGCTGATTTCCCACCCTTTGCCATGATTGGACGGTTTTAAATATGCTGAGCTAAGCTACGGGCAAACCTGCTTAGCTAAGGTTGGCATTGCTTAAAGGGACAGGTTTAGCACTGCTTATCAATGGGCAAATCCACTTAGCTGTGTACTCATTACTTAGCAGTCATGTTTACACAATGCTTACACCTGGTAAGCAGAGCTGTGCAATGCTTAGCAGTGCTTATTTTTCATTTTATAGACTATCTGCCGTATGGCATTGATTCATCATTCATTACATATTATAAATTTGTTTGCTGTCCCTGACATCCCCCAATGTGCTTTCATTACATTTTATTCATGTGTGACTATACTGTATGGGGCACTTGTGTTTATATGGGGATTTCACAACTTTATTACACTGGCTCCTCACATCTGGACCTAATGCAGTACTCTGATTATCAAATATTTGTTATTTAGTATGTAATACAAAAAATGTGTTTATGCACTGCTGTCACATTTAAAATGTGAATTGGTTACAGTGGGGATCAAACCGGGAATGGCTGCTCGCAAAGTGTACGCTCTAACCACTACACAACTGCAATACTGCTTATGTTGGATGTCTCCTGCTATTTAACTACTTGTGCTGTTTAAGCTGGACTAAGCATAGCTAAGCAATGGGCACACCCACGCAGCTATGCTTAAACTTTTTCGCATTTATAAAAAAAAAAAAATGTCTTATTTTAGCTATACCCTTCAGAGTATCCCTGCTAATGCTAAGCCATGTACTTTTATCAGCTTTCTGCTTCGTGGTGGGCATACCTCTCAACCACTTGGAGCAAAAAGTCTGGACAAACCCTAAAATGATGGGGGGACATATTTTAAATATTGCTCTTACAAACTTTTAGACAGTTGATAAACTGATAGATCTTGCATTAGCATGGATTTTCTGAAGGATGTGGAGTATTTTAAACTCAAATGTTTGTCATTATTTAATTACTTCAAACCGCAGCTATTTTCCAGATAGGTACAGATTTTAGGACGAACACACCAAAAATACGTGACAAACATCTGGACATTCTGCGAAAATCTGTACAGCTGAGAGGTATGTTCCTGACGTGTTGGGGGTGTTCTGAGCATTCTTTCTCATTTTAATTGCCAAAAGACAATTCTGGAGTGCAGGGGCATGTGTATTGTGAGAGCTCTGCTCTCAGACACACCCCCTGCACTCATACACTGCTCCGTGTAAGTTTAACAGCACACCCAGCGTGCCTTCATGAATATGCAAGGTGCACTGCCGTACTGTGCAGGAGCAGACCCTGCCATGCAGGAATAACTTATTCCTGCATGGCTGCTTGCTGAATCCCAGGGTACGTCACTGTTGGAGGAGTATGGAAGAAGGAACAGATCAACAAAACACTTAGAGATAGATGTGATAAAAGCAATGCGCAGTATTATAACAGATCAGGATCTATCTTGCACTATTGCAAATAAACTAAAAATCTCAGCACAGGCAGAAAAACTTAGAATACACAGATATATATATAAAGGAAAAATACAAAATAAGCAATTTACTAATGACCCTAAAGTTCTATAGAGAATTGGGAAACAAGGTAAAAGAAATTGAAAGACCACCAAAAAAAATAAGTAGTAGATGCAGTTTGGAGAAATATATATGAAGATCCTGTGGAACATAAAGACGCTAAATAGACAGAAAAGGTGAAAGACAGTATAAGAAGTTCAAAGGTACAGGATACGAAATGGGATGGAGTAACGTCCAGAGAGATTGAAATAAAGTTATGAAAAGCCTCCAATTAGAAAACTCCAGGCTCAGATGCAGTACCTAACTTCTGGTTAAAAGTATTAACATCTTTACACGAAGATTTAGCCATTAGTAAGAACTATTTATATGTGCACCCCAAACAGACACTGCCCTGGTTAACAACAGGAAAAACAATGCTCCTACGTAAGAGTGAACCTGCAAGTTATCCTAAAAATTACAGACCAATAACTTGCCTTCAAGGACTTGCAAACTAAGAACAAGAATTGATGCCAACAGAGTTTATAGTCATTCAGAAGAAATTTCCATCATGGCAACAGCACAAAAGGGTAATAAAAGTCATACAGAACAAAGGATCACCTGTTGCTAAATAAGTCATAATGGAGAACTGTAAAAAGGGGAAGAATCCAAGTATGGCAAGGGCTGACTACAAAAAAGCATCTCATAGTATCTCGCATTCATGGATAAGAGAGTGCTTAAAAATGTATAAGATACATTAACTGACAGTGAATATGAAACAGTGGCAGACCACTTTGCAATTAAGCCATGATAAAAGATAAATTATTATTTCAGGGATAAAAATTCAAAGTGGGGTAGTCCAGGGTGACTTCCCGTCACCAATGCTAGTCTTGTCCTCAACCCTTTAAGCTCTCTACTTACCAGCTTAGGTCATGGCTATAATTTGGCTCCTAGAAAACAACAAAGTGTAAAGACATCTCATCTTCTTTTTGTGGATGAACTGACCAGCTCATCAGATGAACTGAAAGTACAACTGCAAGTATTCAAAGCTTTTTCAGATGATATAAGAATGTCATTTGGTCTTGATAAATGTGCAAATGCAATCTTTAAAGCAGGAAGGCTCCAGCATAAAGAAAACATCAGTTTAGGACAAGAATGTGATATAAAAGGATTGAGGAAGAGGGAGTGTATACATATTTGGGAATTGATGAAAGATCAACAATAAAACATGAACAAATGTGAATAAAACTTAGTAAGGAATACTTTAAAAGACTTAAATTAATCCCAATTGTCCTAATTTACAGTTTTGGAGTGATTGACCGGCCCCAAAACGTTTTGGATAGATTAGACAGGAAAATAAGTATGCGTCATGCTCACCAAATGATTTATAAAAATAAATGCATACCAAGATTATATATTCCCTGTTCTGAAGGAGGTATGGGCCTCCTTGAAATTGATTACATGTATAAATCTGCAATTGTGGGACTGCACACATACTTGCTGACCTCACTAGACCCAAACATAGTGAAACTTTTGAACCATGAGAAGAATAAATCTAAGATGACTTCCCTGCATAGTCTAGCAGAAACATATTGGCGTCAGGCAGGAATGGAAAAAAACAGAAGTAGATAAAAATCAGGCAGCAACTGAATGTGCCAAAAAACAAAAGAAAGAATATAAGGTGAAGGATCAGATGAGAAGGCAAGAAATGTGGAAAATGCATAAATACAGTTGCAAATATAGAAAACTTCTGGAAGAACCTCATGCTGAGCAAGACTGAATGCAAGAATGGTTAAGGAGCGGTGAATTCAAACCAAAAGACAGAAGGTTAATATTGGCTGCCCAAGACAGTAGGCTATGTACACGTTGATTTACAAAGTCCATTAAACATGTGGGAGAATCAGACAATTGTAGGTTTTATAAAATAGAAAGTACAGTTGTGTACACTTACCATAAATGTAGATGTTAAGAGTGTCTTCACTGTTGCAGTCATCACTGTAGGGTTCTTCCTGCCGGCAGGCAGTGTTCGGTCGGCCAGAATCCCAAAGTCTGGGTCTGGCGTCGGCTGTTCAGTCATGCTCCCTGACGTCAGAGCGCTAGGAGTACAAAGCTGGCAGCTGACGCCATGTTCTCCAGTTTTTCTTGCCCCAGATGTCAGGTGCCCAAAATGAAGGCTAGTAGTAAAACAAAGAAGTAACATACAAACAACCCCACACCCTGAAGCAAATACACCTCAGAAGAAGGGAGAAGTAGGAAACCACAATAATGAAAGTATAAGAGGGGACAGGAGGGAGGGTAACCCAGACTGCAACAGTGAAGACATTCGAACATCTACATTTATGGTAAGTGTACACAACTATACTATGTTCATCGTGTTTCATTGTTGCAGTCATCACTGTAGGGTTGAATCCCAAAGCTGAGATAAAGGGTGGTGGTTATAGAGTAGGAGGGGGCGGCTAGAAGACCCTGCAAGACTGCAGAAGCAAAGCCTGCCCTTGACTTAGAATAAAGAGAGAGATTATAGTGCTTAGAGAAAGTATGCACCGAACTCCAGGTTGCAGCTTCCAAAATGTCTTTGGTAGGTACTCCCCTGAGAAAGGCAGCTGAAGCAGCAGCAGCTCTGGTAGAGTGAGTCCTAACAGTTGCTGGGATTTGTTTTCCATGATGTGAGTAACAAAAATCTGATTCCATGAGCAATCCATTTAGAAATGGTCTGTTTTGAAATAGCTTTGCCTTGGGAATTTGTTGCATAGGAAACAAACAGTTGCTCTGTTTTCCTAATATCCTTGGTTCTGTCCAGGTAAAAACGAAGTTGTCTGTGTACATCCAAGGAATGCAAGATCCTTTCCCCTTTTTTTTGTGGATTATTGAAGAAAGTTGGCAGGTGAATAGTTTGATTTACAGCTACTTTGGAAACCACTTTAGGCATGAAAGAAGGATTAGTTCTTAAAGACACCCTGCCTTGGTGAAAAATAATATAAGGTTCCACAGCCATGAATTCTTGCAATTCCGAGACTCTCCTGGCTGAAGTCAAAGCCAGCAGGATAGCTGTTTTCCATGATAAATACTTAATATCAGATGTGGCAGCAGGCTCAAAAGGAGGCAGAGTGAGTTTTTCCAGAACATAGTTGAGGTCTCATGCAGGAACGGGTGGCGTCCTAGGGGACCTTAAATTCTTTGCTCCTCCAAGATATTGTTTCAGAAGTGGATGGGAAAAGATTGGAGGATCTGTATTGTAATGTGCAGAGAGCTGAGGCATGAATTTTTATAGAGGAGAAGGATAAACCCTTATGTAGCATGTCTGTTAGGTAAAGTAAAATCAGTGGGATATTAGGGATGAGGGGGTCCGAATCCTGAGCATGCATCCAGGTGCAAAATTTCTTCCATTTTCCTGCATAAGATTTTCTAGTGCTAGGCCATCTGGCTTCTAAGATGACATCCATGACCTGTTTGGGAAGAAGAGGATTAATCATAGACCCTGAATTCGCCAGGCTGCCAGGCTGAGAGTTTTGACATGAGAGTGCAGAACCTGGCCCTGGTGTTGGGACAAAAGATTTGGAATGTGAGGCAAAATCCAAGGTGGCTCCTGGGATAGATTCATCAGTGTTGAGTACCAAAATTGACGAGGCCAATTTGGGGCCAGTAAAATCATCATCTTGGGCTTGTCCTGCTTGATCTTTAATAACACCTGTGGAAGAAGAGGTAGTGGCGGAAAGGCATACCCCGAGAGGTTTCTCCAGTTGACTGATAGTGCATCCACTTTCCATGCTAGTTTGTGGAATGTCCTTGTGCAAAAAATTTGTAACTGGTGGTTGAAGGGGGATGCAAATAGATCCATGTCCGGGCATCCCCAGGCTTCTGTAATCATTTTGAATATTTTGGTGTCTAGCATCCACTCGTGTGGGTCTGACAGGTTCCTGCTCAGGCTGTCTGCCAGAATATTTTGTTTCCCTAGCAGGAACTGAGCTTGTAGATTCACTTTGCAAGCTAGAGCTGTATTCCATAGAGTCATGGCTAGTCTGCAAAGGGGGTAGGACTGTGAACCCCCTTGCTTGTTTATGTACCACATAACTGTGGTGTTGTCTGTCCGTATCAGTAGTTGTCCTGGTTGTAGAAGGTCCCTGAAAGCCAAGAGGGCATTACGTACAGCTAACATCTTTTTTAAATTGATATGTAGGTGTTTCTGATCCTCTGTCCAAAAACCCTGCAGACCTTTCCCCTGCAGGTGGGCTCCCCAAGCATAATCCGAGGCGTCCATGGTTAACACTTGGCTGGCTGGATGCAGACTGAAGGCTTTCCCTTTGTTGTGAAGACATGCCTTGGTCCACCAATGGAATTCCTTTTGTAGCCAAGGCAAGACAGAAATCTGTGTGTCTAGACTGTGGCAATGCTGAGACCATACACTTTTTAGGTACCATTGTATTTTTCTCATATGTAGTCTTGCATTTGGTATGAGAAGGATGCAGGAGGCCATGTAACCCAAAGCCTGCAGGAATTTCCTTGCAGTTAGCTGTGTCATAGACACCAAGGTTTTGAAAGCTGAGGCCAGCTGTAGTTGTTTTTCGGATGTCAGGAATACCATCTGGGTTGTTGTGTCTAAAAGAGCACCCAGGAAAATTATCTGTTGTGTGGGTGTCAAATTTGACTTTTTTATGTTCACAGTGAATCCCAGGTAGTTTAGAAGATTTTGAACAAATTTCAGATGCTGTAGTAAGACATCCTTGCTGTCTGCTTGAATAAGGCAGTCATCCAGATAAGGGTAAATTTGAATTCCCTTGAGTCTGCAATAAGCCACTACTGGTGCCAGGCACTTGGTGAAGACCCTGGGCGCAGTAGACAAGCCAAAGGGCAGCGCAGAGAATTGGTAATGTTTCGAGCCGGCCTTGAACCGGAGGTATTTTCTGCACTCCTGTCTGTTAGGGATGTGTAGGTAAGCCTCCTTTAAATCTAATGTCACCATCCATACATTTTTGCTCAACATTGGCAGGAGCTGCTGCAGAGTAAGCATCTTGAACTTTGGAATTTCCAAGAAGGTGTTTAAGACTGACAGATCCAGGATGGGTCTCGAAGAATTTTGTTTTCTGGGCACTAGAAAGAGCCTTGAGTAAAAGCCTTTCCCAGTCTCTGATCGTGGAACCAGTTCTATTGCCCTCATATCCATGAGGGATCCCACCTGGTTTAATGCCTCTGACCACTGGTGTTTCGGTAGGTCTGGCCATCCATTTGGTCTTGGCAAGGTATGAAAGTGGAATTTGTAACCTCTTGAAACAACATCCAGAACCCACTTGTCTTGGGTTATGTAAGTCCAATTTTGTTGAAAATGAGAGAGTTTTCCCCCTATAGGAGCTTCCAGGCGAGAAGTGCCTGGAGCCAAGCAGGGGGAGTCATTGAGCCTATTTTCTGTAAGATTGAGGTCTGTCCTCTCCACCTCTGGGGGTGGAAGCACTCCACTGCCTAGGTCTGTAAGAGGTTTGTGCTTGGGCCCTCCCTCTGGAGCGCCTATATCTACCCCTCTGAGGCCTGTCCGAGCTGGGAAAGGACGAATTTTAGTTGACCAATTTCTGCTAAATCTTGGGGGCTGAACTTGTAAGAAATCCTTAACTGTTTGCACGGATTTTGCCTTATCCTCCATTTTCTTTATCACCTCTTCAGCCTTAGACCCAAAGAGAACATGATGCTGAACAGGAGCTTCCAGTAACTTTGCTTTCACTTGATCAGGTAAGTTTTGTTCCTTTAACCAGGCATGCCTTCTAATGACTGTGCCAGAGGCAGCCACCCTGCAAGAAGCTTCCAAGGCATCAAAACCACAGTGTAAACCATGCTTTCCCACTTGTTCAGTGGCATGCATCAAATCCTGTAATTCCTTATTATCTGCACATGCAGCAATGGTACCTAACTTTTGTTTCATAACAGACAGTAGAAACTGCTGATATTTTAGCATATGAAATTGGCAATTTAAAGCTCTAATAGATAAAGTAGCTGAAGTGTACACTTTTTTACCCCATCTCTCCCAAGCTCTAGAATCTTTATCTGTCGGAATAGGGTTTTTAGCAGAAGCGGCCTTAACCCCCTTAGGACCCTGAGAAATGGTTTCTGGGTCAGCAGTAGGATTTTTGTAAAGAAACTGGTGGGAGTCAGGGACCCTGTAATATCTGTCGGGCTTAGCTGGAGCTGGAGGAAAGGAGTCAGGAGTTAAATTAGCCTCAGAAAAAGCATCATCCACAATATCCAAAATAGGAGGAATAGCCAGGGGTCTATGGGGAAGTAGAAGGAAATCCCTAAGTCTTCTCTTAGATTCCGAGTACTCCTGTCCCTCCCAGTGGAAATGTTCCCTCATGTCATGTAAAGTTTCCCCAAAAGAAAAATCCTCAGGGGGAAGAGGCTGAAGGAATGGATTCCTCAGCATCAGAATCCTCATAAGGAGGGAAAGTATATTCCTGTTCAGAGGAAGACACTGATGAAATAGATGCCTGATCAGAAGATTCATAATCCACATCTTGCCTTGGCCTTTTGTCTGGAGGGAGATGTGAACCCCTAATCATGGTTATTAAGCCCTCCGCCATTTTAAGTAGCTGTTTCTGAGATTTGGGTCCCAGATCAGAGGAGACCTGGGCTGGTATCTTAGATTTAGAAGGAGTCCTTGTCTTTGGCTTTGCCTTTATCTCAAGCTGTGTAGACCTGAAAACCCCCTCGGAAGCCAGCACCTGCACAGCAGCTCCGGACCCATCCGAGGGAGCATTGTCCGAAGGTCCTACAACCTGAGTGCTCAAAGGCCTAGTAGGCTCCTCGTGGGAGTCCGTTTCAGCAATCGATTCTGAAATGGCAGACGACAGGGGCTGCGAAAGCGCCTCACTGACGACGGCTGAACCTGAAGCTGGCTCTGCTTGTAAAACGTCGTCTGATTTGGACCTCGGAGGCCTGTCCTTATCCTTGTGTCGTTTGTGAACTCCGGTAGTCGGAAGCATGTCCGATGACATTTTATAATTAAATCGCCTACTAAAGTAGTGAAAAGCAAAATCGTACCTTCGCTTAATAGTACGTTGGTTAAATCTAGCACAAAACCGACAACTAGCTACGTTGTGGTCAGGGCCTAAACAAGGAATACAATAGGAATGGAAATCCTTATGAGGTATTTGCTTCCCACAAGAAATGCAATTATTAACTTTTTCTGACATCGGACTGGAGCAAAAAAAAAGTTTCCCCAACGGGGTACTTAGCTTTGAGAAGAAGAAGTAAATCTTCGGACTGAAGCACGAAAAAATATCAGGAGTAAGCAGACCGGCACTGCGAACTGCTTTCACCGCACGGCAAGAAAGACTGGAGAACATGGCGTTGGCTTTGTACTCCTAGCGCTCTGACGTCAGGGAGCATGACTGAACAGCCGATGCTGGACCCAGACTTTGGGATTCTGGCCGACAGAGGGCCGCCTGCCGGCAGGAAGAACCCTACAGTGATGACTGCAACAGTGAAACACGATGAACATCTGGAAAAAGTCACACACCTTGTTGTTGGTTGTGGGTTTACTATTAATATCTCGATGTCGGAATGTACGCCTATGAATTATTCAAACTACAGATGTTCGAATAGTTCATACAAGTACATTCTAAATGTTATATTTGCGAATGTCCTGTGTATTCGCAAATATAAACTTTTGAAGGGATGTACAGAGATCGAGGTACAGTGCGGTTAGGGAAATACATCCCTTTCCTCACTGTAGTGCGATCTCAGAGTTGGAATATATAGTTAGGGGGTGTGGGGGTGCAGGTGGGGTTTTACGGCAAGGGTGGCATTGTTGTTAATTGTCATAAAATGTCGAATTCAACATTTTCGGCAATTACTGCAGATTTACAACTAACTGAACAGTCGTAAATCTGCAGATTCGACATTTAGGCCCGAAATTTATTTTCAATTTCATAATTTTAATAATAAACCATTGGTTGTGGCATACTAATGGCAGAAGGACTGTATACTGAAAGGCACAATGATGTGGCAAGACTGTTGTACTGGGGATTGTGCAAACATTATGGTATTGAAGTGATTGAAAACACTGGAAACATGAACCACAAAGCATCACAGAAAATGATGAAGTCTACATCACATGGGATCACCCATTACCAACAGTTCAAAGGACAGATGCGAGAATACCAGACATAGTGGTTCATGAAAAGAAGACAAAAGTAGCACTGATCATTGAAACTGCTACACCCAGTGACTACAGTGTTTTGCGTACAGAGAGACAAAAAGTCATAAAATATCAAGATTTGCAGGTAGAAACTAGCAATGTGGAAGAAAGATGCCCAGACAGTTCCAATAGTAGTAGGAGCAACGGGCTTATAAAAAAGAATCTACAATCGTGTTTAGATACATTACCAATTCATGTCACTCCATATGAACTGCAGGAGGAGTCATTACTGGACACAATGCGGGTGTTGCAAAGCACTTTTGACTGACATTAAAGACTGAAACAATACTAATTTCATGAACTTTAATCGTACGTTGACTTAGGAATGGGGTCCATTCCCATCATGGTATGAGAAACCCAACAGATTTGGAGAAATTAAGAGATAGTGAAACTCAGAACTGAACTGGGAGCCTGTTGCTACAAACTGCAGGTTTCTTTCCATGACTGTCTGCTATGGGGGCATGGAGGTAAGCGTCCAAGTCTTTGGTGAACATGAAGGCATCATGGAAGATAACTGGCAGTAATTTTTGCAATTTAAGCATTTTGAATTTTGGGATATTGTAATGGTCTAGCATTAAGAGGTCCAAGATGGGCCTCGAAGTGCCCTCTTCTCCAGGGAGTACAAAAATACTTGAGTACAAGTCCTTTCCCTCTTGTCCAGGAGGGACAGGCTGGATGGATCCTTCATGAAGTAGATCCTCAGGATAAGTGGTAAGAAGCTTTCTTGTTGTTTTGGTGGTTTTGGAATACCCAAGGAGGGTGGTAGTTCTCTAATATGAATACAGTAACCCTTCTTTATGATGCCGAAGGCCCATTCGTCATAGTTGATGCATTTCCACTGGTTTAAGGAGGAGGAAAGTCTTCCTGCTAGAGGTTTGGAAGGGATGCAAAGGGGTAAAGTAGGGTAAGATAGTGTAGAACATAGTCGAAGTTGCTCTCTGTGCTGGGTGGGTTCTTTGAAGCCCCTGCCCACTGTGATTATTCTGTTTGCAATCTCCTAGACTGTCTTGGTCTTTTACCATGAGGAGGCCTCCTCTAATCTTGTCTAGGTGGAAAAGGACAAGGTTTTGAAGGGTGAGTCTTACTGTACCTTGGAGTCAGGGACAGGTAAAATTCTTTCACAGTTTTAATTTGCTTTCCTTTTTTGTCCAGTTTTTCAAGAACTTGTTCAGTTGGAGGACCAAAAAGGAATTCCTTGTCCCATGGGGCATTCAGTAATTCAGCCTTTACCTGATTTGACAAGAGCTGGGTCTTGAGCCATGCATGCCTGCAGGTGACAGAACCTGTGGCAGTGGCTCAGCAAGAAACATCTTTGGGTGCCAAAGCCAAATTTAAGGGAGTGTCTGGAGAAGTTTAGCTTCATGTGTGCGCATTGCACAAGGGCGAACAGCAACTGTCCGAAAGGCAGTTTGCAAACGCTGAACGGAAAAAAGGTTCGAATGTGCAATGAGCAAATGCACAGTGAGATTTGCTCATTGCACATTCGACAATTTGAGGCAGATTGCACTATAGTGGGGATTGGAAAATGGTCCCTTTCCCCACTGTAGTGCGATTTCGGAGTTAGAATATTAAAGTGGGGGGGGGTCAACATTTATGTTCGAAAATCACTGAATCTGCTTTTTGATTTGCTGATTTTCGAACATTTCAAACTGTCGCGGTTTTCATTTTCGTGATTCCGATGAGCAATCGCAACACTGTGTTTCACTGTTATAAAGGTAAGCCATCTGGAGAATTATAAAGCTTTTCTATCACCTATCTTTCCTTGGATAAAGTTCTGTCCACAATAGTCTACCTTAGCTAGCATTTTGTCTTAAAATTTAGCATATGGCATTGACATTTCAAAGCTTTCACTGCCAGGTGGGGCAGGGGGACAGGCTTTTTTCACAAATCTATCTAGTAATCTACTTTCCCAGTCATTAGGCAGGGTATGTATGCATGTTCCTTTAGGTACACCTTTTGTGCATTCAGCACAGACAACAGAAGAATCAGCTGTTGGATATTTTTAGAGGTGCTTGTGAGATTCAAGCAGTCTGTAAAATCTAAAACTTGTCTGGTCTTTTTGGAGCAGGGGGTAGAGGATCAGGGTGCAGAGCTATGTCTTTGTAGACATCATCCAATAGACTGTGTACTGGAGGAAAAGACAGTGGTTTATGTGAAGGTAAACTTACCAGTTCCCTATAGTGGGTCTAGGGCTGGGAGAGATGCTTACTTTCCCAACTGAAAGCCTTACTTCATTCTATGTAGTATCCCCAAGGGGAAGATGGGGGGGGGGGGTGAAAAGAGTAAGTTATCTGAGTCAGGTTAAGTTTAAGGTGGTAAGTGGTTAGAGTAAGACAATTCCTCTGTATCTCTGAGCTACAGAAATCTTCCACTTCCTGAAAACTACTTCCCTGCTCCTTTTACATGGGAAGACCTCAGATGTGGAAGAATGAGAGGGTTGTCTAAATTTCATTAAGGTCAAAAACTCCTTTGCTATTTTAAGGAGTCTTGGACTTCAGTCTGAGAAGAGGTGGTTGGGGGCAGTGGCAAAGCAAAGAAAGTGATTTGCTTCGGCCTGGTTCTTCATTTTAATGGGGTGACCAGAGGATGCGGTCACATGAACTCAAAGTTGGTTGTAACTTTGGTAGTCTGAGAAGAGAGGGAGTTGCCCTCAAAAACCATGGCATATATGTCGGAAGTTGGGCAGCATTCACAGGTAGGCTGGAAACCATCACAAACTCCCAAGGAGTTACGCTAAAGGGTTAGGGCCTAGGCCCTAGGAGTCACCAGACCAGGAGACTGCAAGGCACCTCACCTAGGTCATTGACTGACTCAAGGCCTACAGTAGAAGCTTTTTCACTAATGGCAGGGTCTTTTTTTTTTTTTTTGTCTTTCAGTTTTTTGGGAATGATGCCAGTGGACACCTGAGTCTGCTGAGGCCCTGTGGTAGCAGTGAATTGTGATCCCACCGAAGAAGCCAAAAACGATGACTCCATATGGGTGGCAAGTACCTCAGCCCCATGTTTGAGAGTTTTCACACAGAATTTTGCAAAGTCAGGACAGTTAGAGACATTGTGCTGAGGCCCCAAGCAAAACAAACAAAATGAGGGAAAATCTTTATACAGGATTTGTTTACCACACTTCAAGCAATTACTGACTTTTCTGAACATTAAATTAGCACAGAAATTTCACCAATGGGGTCCTTATATGATTGGAAGAAGAAGGTTCCCAGGTAACATGAGCTGACAGATGTACTGCTAGCATACTGAATGCAAATGAAGCACATAAGACTGCACTGTTAGAAAGAACTGAAAATGGTGGGATGCCCCTGCACTGGCCCAGTAATTAAGGAGCCTCAATTTTCACCACTAGCACAAGTGAAGGACGTACACATTGGGAGGATGACAAGTACACACACACAGTAAAGTACAATTTCCCTTAAGAGCACACAGAGATCACAGTCAGTCTGAGGCTGGCTTTTTTTTTCTCACAGATCCCCAATAAGACTCCACATTGGCACAGCTATATATTTGAGTCCTTAGCAAGGGGTTTCAAGCCAAGTCATCCCAGCACTCTCTCTGTCCAACCAGTGTTTTGTGTCCCTGCTCATGTAGCTGACACACACACACACACACACACACACACACACACACACACACTTTGAGATTTGATTTATACACAAGCACACAACTGGGAAAGGCTGGCACAGGTTTACTAGTTAGACACCCTTCTGCCCAGACCATAAGGTAGTTAAGCACTGCAACCAGAACCCATTATCAGCTACAGTGGATTTAAAAAGTTTACACACCCTTGTTAAAATGCCAGGTTGTTGTGATATACAAAAATGAGACCACAATAAATCATTTCAAAACTTTCCCCACCTTTAATGTGACCTATAACCTGTACAATTCAATTGAAAAACAAACAAGTCTGTTGGGGGAAAAATATGAAAAATAAAAAATGTACAACAAGCTGGTTGCATAAGTGTTCACTCCCTTAAACTAATACTCTGTTGAAGCACATTTTGATGTAATTACAGCATTCAGTCTTCTTGGGTAGGAGTTTATAAAAGCATGGCACATCTTGACTTGGCAATATTTGTCCACTCTTCCTTGCAAAAGCACTCCAAATCTGTCAGATTGCGAGGGCAGCTCTTGTGCACAGCCCTCTTCAGGTCTTCCTACAGATTTTCTATTGGATTTAGGTCTGGAAATTGGCTGGGCCATTCCAAAACTTTAATTTTCTTCTGGTGAAGCCATTCTTTTGTTCGTTTGGATGTATGCTTGGGGTCGTTGTCTTGAAAGGTGAAATTCCTCCTCATCTTCAGCTTTCTAGCAGATGCCTGAAGGTTTTGGGCCAAAAGTGACTGGTATTTGGAACTTTTCATAATTCCCCCCACCTTGACTAAAGCCCCAGTTTCAGCTGAAGAAAAGCAACCCCAAAGCATGATACTGCCACCAACAAGTTTCACTGTGAGGATGGTGTTCTTTTGGTGACGCAGAGTGTTGTTTTTGCACCAAATCATTTGGAATTGTGGTCAAAAAGTTCAACCTTGACCTCATCAGACCATAACACATTTTTTTGTACCCTTCTCCTGACTGATACATTTCTACAATGAGATCTCTTTGATGCTTTGCAAGCTCTCTGTGAACCGTGGCTTTTACTGTAGCAGGCAACTGAGTAAATGTCAGGAAAATCTTAGTAGGACTGCTGAACATTACTTGGCATTAATCAGAGTCTCTAATTGATGGCAGGTGTGTACCCAAGAAGACTGAATGCTGTAATTAAATTAAAAGGTGCTTCAGCAAAGTATTAGTTTAAGGGTGTGCACACTTATGCAACCACCTTTTTACGTTTTTTATTTTTTATATTTTTCCCCTAACAGATTTGTTGGTTTTTCAGCTGAATTGTACAGGTTATAGGCCACATTAAAGGTGGGAAAAGTTTTGAAATGATTTATTGTGGTCTCATTTTTTATATCTCAAAAACCTGGCATTTTAACAAGGGTGTGTAAACTTTTTATATCCACTGTACTTAAAGGCCCTTCCCAAAGGGTGACCAATCTTACTGTGTAATGTTACTATTATCCAAATGGTAAGTGTGACCAATACTTTCAGGGATATTTAGGAGTGGCCTGTACAGTGTCACCAAATACATACACAAGTATTCTAAAAGAGCTTAACTATCTCTAAACAAACCAGCCACAATCAAAAGGTTTAACTATATTTAATAATAAACAATAAAAGAACAAAACAATACTCAATAACAACACAGTGACTACAGAGTTTAGAAGCACAGGAAATATTTTAAAACAGCATTGCAGGACATTCTGAAATAAATATAGAAAACATTTAAACTAATCTTTACTAAATTTCTATTTATATCTCAGAGAAATCACTTTTCCCTAGTTACTTACTGTTAGCAAGACACAGACAGAAGTGCTGATGAGTGGGATGTTTCTAGGTCTAAAGACAAATACAAAATGCACAGTCTCTGAGAGAGTTCCCAAATTAATATCAAAACATTACTGCTGTGTCAGCTGGATGGCATTATTGTCACCTGCCTTCAGTTCCCAGGCTAACAGAAACCAACACCTCTGTGTCAAAAATACTTCTCTCTCATATGTTTTCCTAGAACTGGAAGTTGTAAAACAGTTAAATATTTTTACATTTGAAACCTAGTACTTATTTCTGTTTCAAGACAATAGAAAACCCTCTAGCTCTAGACATCCTCTCTCTTTGGATTAACTAACTTTTATAGCACAAATAATTTCAACTTATTTTCTTGAAGTTTTGCAAGTTAACTCTGTATGTTCCAACTTCTACCATGAAAACACACATCGGCACAGGTATGGAGTTTATACACATTTCTGCTCTTTTCCAGCAAGGTACACTGTGGTTACATTCTTGAAGCTCAATACATAACATACAGTTCAACATACACTTCTGCACCAGTGGTTTAATATCCGTATAACATATAATTGGCTTACATTTGTAAGACAAGCCTATGGATTATATTAATATTCACAAATGACATATGATTATTTACAAAATTCCAGACAGCTAGGCTGGCAGTGTCATTTTTCTATATAAATCATGTTAATATTTTCAAGTGACATAATTATTTACAAAATTGCAGCTAGCTGGGCTGGCAGCATTTCGGTTATTCACAGATGGCATCGACAAACACCCTTCTTATACCCTGATGTTCAGATGTCGGTCTTCAAATGTCCATCAGCTAGGGATGATGTAGAAACTCTGGAAACTGGACTGGTCATTGGATTCTGCATGACCAAACTAATGACTGGTGCCAGAAACATGGCCTCAAACTGAATGCCAAGAAATGCATCATTATCCCCTTTGGAGAAAAGTGTTCCCATTAATTATCACATTAATAACAACGTACTAAGCTTGCAATCAGTTGTGAGGAACTTGGGCACCCATGTTGACAGTATCCTTACTATTGACCACCATGTTGTCTCCGTTGTATGGAAGCCTTTCTACATGGCCCACTTTATAAGTAAGGGTATTTCATCTGGGAACAGACGTCACAACATCCCTGTACTCCTCCCTTATCATACCTATTATCGAGTACAATGCCCCCTTTAGCATGTACCTTGCCAAGCACATGCAGCAGTTGTAGAGACCACAGAAGTTCCTGACCAGGAAAATCCATGGTCTCAAACACCTGTCCTCTACAGATAGTCTAAAAGCCCTGTCCCTCTACTCAGTCTCGTACAGACTGCTCAGAGGTGACCTGTGTCTGGCATAAAAGGCCGTCTCAGACTCAGCCTTGATGGACTTGCTGCATATCTGTAAGTCAAACTCCACTTGCGCAATACATACACAAGGTCTCAACCTGGTCTGTGACATTAATAGAACTTGTTGGTAGGATAGATTTGTGTCCCAGTGACTACCCCATCTGTGGAATAGACTTCCTCTCCATGTCAAGAAGAGTACCTCACTAGCCCTCTTTAAGATGAACCTGGATGACTGGATGGGAAAACTACAGTTGTGTACACTTACCATAAATGTAGATGTTTGAGTGTATTCACTGTTGCAGTCATCACACTTGGGTTGATTCCCAAAGCTGAGGAAGGGTAGAGGGAGTCAAGTAATAGAAGGGCTGGCTAGCAGGCCTTGTAAGACTGCTGTGGCAAATCCAGCTCTGGATTTAGAAAAGACAGGTAAGTAGCAATGCTTGATGAAGGTGTGCACAGAACTCCAGGTCGCAGCTTCCAGGATGTCCCTGGTAGGGACGCCCTTGAGAAATGCTGTAGAGGTTGAGGTAGCCCTAGTGGAATGAGTTCTGATCCCCTGTGAGGTAGGTTTTCCATGGTGTTTGTAGCAGAAATGGATGCAGTGTGCTATCCATCTGGAAATGGTTTGCTTTGACATGGCTTTGCCCTCTGCCCCTGTAGCAAAGCTGAATAGGAGCTGGTCAGATTTTCTGAAAGGCTTAGTCCTGTCAAAATAGAACCTGAGTTGACTGTGTACATCCAAAGAGTGCAGGATCCTTTCCACCTTTATTCTGAGGATTACGGGAAAAGGTTGGTAAATAGATGAATTGGTTTAGAGCCACACTAGATACCACCTTGGGCATAAAAGATGGGTTAGTTCTAAGGGAAACCCTGTCAGCATGGAAAATAATGAAGGGTTCCACAGCCATTAGTGTCTGTAACTCAGAAACTCTTCTTGCTGAAGTGATGGCTAGAAGTAAGGCTGTTTTCCAAGAGAGGAATTTTAACTGTGCTGTAGCAGCAGGCTCAAAAGGGGGAAGCGTGAGCTTCTCTAGTACATAGTTAAGGTCCCAGGCAGGGGTGGGAGCGCTCCTCGGGGGTCCTAAATTGTTAGCTCTTCTCAGGAACTGTTTGACCAGAGGGTGAGAAAAGAGAGGTGGCTCAGTATTATAATGAGCTGATATGGCCGAAGCACATATCTTAATAGAAGAGAAGGATAGGCCTTTGTGGAGCAGCTCTGTTAGGTAATCTAGGATTTGAGTTAAGGTGGGCACGGCTGTGTCCTTTCCATGAGACCGGCTCCAAGAACAGCATGCTTTCCACTTTTCTGAATAGGATTTCCTAGTACTAGGCCTTCTGGCCTCAAGGATGACATCCAGCACCTGTTTGCTGAGGGTTGCTGGGGGTGTACTCAGGAAATAAGCCAGGCTGCAAGGTTCAGGGTTTGCAGCTAAGGATGCAAAATCTGTCCCGCCTGCTGGGACAGCAGGGAGGATGTCTGATATAGGTGCCAGGGTGACGCTGCTGCCAGTCTTTGTAGGAGTGGGTACCAGTGCTGGCAGGGCCAGTCCGGTGCAATAAGGATTGTCCTTGATTTGTCCTGTTTGATCTTGAGTAGTACTTTTGAGAGGAGAGGCAGAGGGGGAAAGGCAAATTGAGAGGTTTTCCCATGTAAAGGATAGGACATCCACTTTCCATGCTTGGCTGTGGTGATGTCTGGTGCAAAATTTGCTCAACTGATGGTTTGGGTGGGAGGCAAAGAGGCCCACCTCTGGTGTCTCCCACCTGTGGGTTAAAAGTTTGAATAAGTTGGTTTCCAGTTTCCACTCATGTGGGTCCAGTAGATTGCTGCTTAAGTTTTCTGCCAGTGAATTTTGTTTGCCTGGCAGGAATTGAGCTTGCAGGTGCACTTGGTTGCTCAAGGCTGTGTTCCACAGGGCCATGGCTAACCTGCAGAGTGAGTTCCCCCCTGCTTGTTTATGTACCACATAACTGTGGTGTTTGTCTTTATCAAGAATTGTCCTGGAAGGATAAGGTATTTGAAGGCTGTCAGCATTCTGTACAGCTAACATTTCTTTTTGATTGATATGTAGGTGAATTTGCCCTGGGCTCCATTTGCCTTGAATTCATTTGACAGCCATGTGAGCCCCCCATGCATAGTCTGATGCGCCTGTTGTCAGGGTTTGGGCAGCGGGGGGTTGAGTGAAAGGAAATCCCTTGTTGTGGTTGCAAGCCTCTGCCCACCAAAGGAACTCTGCCCTTAGACAAGGAATGATAGGAATAATTGTTTCCAGGTCCTGAGAATGTTGGCACCAGAGACTTTTTAAGTACCACTGAAGTTTCCTCATAAGCAGTCTTGTATATGGAATTAGGATAATGCATGAGGCCATGAACCCTAGGACTCGCAGTATTTTTCTTGCAGATAGCTGGGTTCTGGTGGCCATTGGTTTGAAGTAGTTTGTCAAATAAACCTGCTTTTCTGGAGTAAGGAATGCGATCTGGGAAGTTGTGTTCAAGCTTGCTTCCAGGAATACAACCTTTTGGCTGGGCACCAGATGTGATTTCTTTTCATTGATGGTGTACCCCAGAGACGACAGAAGTCTCTTCACAAATGCCAGCTGCTGAAGTAGCAACTCCTGACTGTCTGCCTCAATCAGGCAATCGTCCAAGTATGGATAAATTTGAATTTTTCTCTGCCTGCAGTATCCAATGGCCGGAGCCAAGCACTTTGTGAATACCCTGGGCGCAGCAGATAAGCCAAAGGGAAGTGCAGAGAACTGATAGCGCCTAGAGCCTGCCCTGAAACGTAGACATTTCCTGTAAGATTCCCTTATGGGGATGTGCAGATAAGCTTCTTTTAGTTCTTGGGTGACTAGCTAGGAGTCCTTGGCTAGCATAGGAAGCAGCTGTTGCAGTGTAAGCATTTTGAATTTTGGGACCACCAGGAAGGTGGTGATAATGGACAGGTCCAGGATAGGGTGCCAAGAGCCCTCTTTTCCAGGCACCAGGAACAGTCTGGAGTAGAAACCCTGTCCTCTTTGCTCTACTGGAACAGGTTGAATAGCCTTGATACTGAGAAGAGAAAGTACTTTCTTTTGAGCCTTTGCCCACTGGTTTGGAGGAAGGTCTGGCAACCCGCTTGGGGTTGTCAGTGAGTGGGAGTAGATTCTGTATCTCTGGGATACAATGTTTAGGACTCATCAGTCCTGGCTAATGGAAATCCAGTTTTTTGCATGCAGGGCATGTTTTCCTCCTGGGGTGCAAGTACTTGGGCATGGCTGGGAAGGATGATAGACAAGTCACTGTGAATTTTTTCCATAAGGGGGTGGCTTACCACTGCCTGTTTTTGAGGGGGGAGCCTTCCATTGTTTAGATCTCTGTGTACCCTGAGACTGTAGCCTTGGTGGTCTGTTTCCCCTGGGTTTGGGCTGAGAAGACCTGGTAGGGCTGGAAAGGACCATTTTTTTAAGGCAAATGCCTACTGAATCTAGGTGGCTGTACCTGTAAGAAATATTTAACAGTTTGCATAGATTTAGCTTTTTCCTCCATCTTTTTAAGAACCTCTTCTGCTTTTGTGCCAAACGTTCCTGGTTTAATGGAGCATCTAGTAATTTTGCTTTGACATGGTCTGGCAAGATTTGTTCCTTCAGCCAGGCATGCCTTCTCACTACAGACCCAGTGACAGCAGCCCTGCAAGATGCTTCTAAGGCATCAAAACCACACTGCAAAGTATGTTTACTGACTTGGTTTGCAGAAGGCATCAACTCTTGTAAATCTTTATTTTCTGCAAAATCTGGAAGCAACAACAATTTTTGTTTAATTAGTTCCATAATATGCTGCTGGTACTTCAACATATGAAACTGGCAGTTTAAAACCCTGATGGCAAGAGTTGCAGAGGTATATACCTTCTTGCCCCATCTGTTCAAAGCCCTCGAATCCCTGTCCGAAGGGATAACATTTTTGGCTGTAGTAGCCTTAATACCTTTAGATCCCTGCAAAATGGTCTCTGGATCCGCAGTGGGATTCTTAAAGAGAAACTTGTGAGAGTCAGGTACCCCAAATTGCATAAGAATCTGTCTAACCCCCCGGGTCGTCCCATTGTGGCAGCTACTAATTATTTTTTTACAAAATATTGGTGTGGTGATACATGGATATTTGTTACCTTATGTGGAAAAGCTTGATTCTTATATTAAAAATTCTTTTGATTTTATTGACAAGATATCTGATGTATTTTGGACTGACATGCTTTGGATTAGTCTAGATGTGGTTAGCTTATACACAAATATTAGTTATAAAGATGGTATACAAGCATTGCATTATTTCTTGGGTGATAGTCCTTTCTCACATTATATTTTGGATTTAACCAGTTTTTGTCTATCTAATATTTTTTTTTAGTTTTAATGAGGTGATTTACCATCGATTAAGAGGTATGGGGGCACCTTTTGCCCCCATGTACGCCAATCTATTTATGGCTAAATTTGAATTGGAATACATCTATACTAACGTATTTGTACAGCATAATGTGTTATTTTACTTTCGTTATATTGATGATTTGATTTTTTTATGTAAAGGGGGTTCTGACTTAGTATCTACTTTTGTTTCTGATCTTAATAATAATAGATATAATATTAAATTTGATGGTTTGTAATTTGGTACTAAAGTAAATTTTTTTTGGACATTTCTCTGATAGGAGGGAAAGATGGTCGCATTTTAACTACTATCCATTGAAAATTTATTGATGGTAATCAATATTTATTTGGCACTAGTTGCCATCCGCCTCATACATTGAGAACTTTGCCCTATGGAGAAATGGTTAGACTATCTAATGATGGCTTAGATTTGGAAAGACAGATTAATGCATTAATAGATATGCTTTTACAAAGGGGTTATACTATGCAAGTGATTATTGAATCAATTGAAAAATTGTTAAAAGCTAATATAAATTATGAAAAAAGGGACAAAACAAGATAGATAAAAAATGACAGAGGAATAATACACAAAAACATAATATTTATTTTGTTACTACTTATAATATAATGAGTGAGAAAATTTGGGAATTTATAAAATATTATTGGAAATTTTTGCTACAAGACAAAGTGGTGAATAAATTTATTCCTAATGTTCCTCGGGTTGCTTATAATAGAGGACAGAATCTGGGAGATAACTTAATTAAGGCATATTATATTTGCCCAACTGATAAATTAAATCTTTCAGTGTCCATTTTTGGAACTGTACCATGTCACACTTGTAATATATGTCCCTTTATTAAGTTACACTTTTCTAGAATAAATGATAAAATATTTATACCACAGAAATGCTTTTCTTGTTATACTTCAGGTGTTATTTACGGTCTCAGATGCCCCTGCAACCTTTTTTATATTGGGGAAACCAAAAGAAAATTTAGAATAAGGCTGCAGGAGCATGTTCATGACATTAAAAAGGGAATATTGGAAAGCCCGGTTGCTTCGCATTTTATGGAAAAGCATAGCTGTAATGCTAATTTATTGCAAGCAACTATATTAGAACAATTTTTTGTGAAGAAAGGGGATGATAGATTATTAAAGAATATGTTATTGTATAAGGAAACTATTTTCATATTAAAGTATAAAACATTATCAGCAATGGGTCTTAACAATATACATTTGTATTTTCTTATTGTTTGTATTTTATGTATTTGTTGTATTGTTGAAGTACTATTTATGTAACTCATGTTCACTTTTATACAGAGCTAAGAACTGGTTAATTACTTTATTAATTGGATGTGGGATGGAGTCTATTTAATTGATTGTGTATATAAAAGGGAATATTTTTTCACCATTACTTTTGTACTCATTGAAGGCTGTGGTGGCCGAGGCACTAAGACAGTTTGAATTTTTATATTAAATTTTTCAGCATGGAATCCGTGTTGTTTTTGTGATCCTGCAGTACCTGTCAGGCTTTCTAGGAGTTGGTGGTAAAGTATCAGGAGTAAGACTGGATTCCATGAAAACATCATCTACAACATCCAGGCCTGTACTGAGGAAAGTCTAAAAATTCTGAGTCTCTTTTTGGACTGTGGGTAGTCCTGGCATTCCCAGCGGAAATGCTCTCTTAAGATATGCAAGGTCCTCTGGAGGGTATGTCCTGGTAATCAGAGGGATCAGAGGGATCAGAGTCATCGGACTCATGGTCTGCAGAACCAGAAGGGAAATCAATTCTTTGTCTTTTAGAGGGGGAAGGGTGGCTTCCCCTAATTAGAGTTATAAGGTCTTCAGCTATTCTAAGCATTTGTTTATGTGGCAAGGGAGCTTCAGCATACGCTTTGGTCGTTGGTTTTCCAGGTGTAATGCGAACTCTGGGCCTGAGAAAATTGGTTGTTTTAGTCTGAAACAAAATAGTCAGTTTAATACAAACATCGGAAGGTCAGAATACACCCTCGGAAGCTGGTGCCTGCACAGTGGCTCCGGACCCATCCAAGGTAGAGACATCCACAGGTTCCATAATCGAAGAAGCATCTTGTGGCATACCGGACTCCAAACAGGTCTCAGCAGAGGCCTGCAAATCTGTAGAAGTGGGTATCAGGTGCTGCGAAGGAGCCTCACTCAGGACTGGCCACTAGCTTAATGGAAGCGTTGTCGGCAGTTTTAGACCTATGCGGTCTGTCTCTGTCTTTATCCTAACGTTTTTTCAGAAGATCAATAGTCAGATGGCTTACCGAAGCAATTTCAGAATATGGAGAATGAGAGTGATAGAATTTAGCAACAAAGATAGCCCGACGATGAATAGTTCATGCGTTAAGGCCCAAAACTGAGAGCGAGGGACGGCGTGGTCTGGGGCTAAACAGGTGATGCAGTAACAATAAAAGTCTCTGTGAGGTATTTGCTTTCCACAGGCCAGACAATTGTTAACTTTTTCTGATATCAGTTAGAGCAAGAAAAAAGAATCCCCAACGGGGTACTTAGCTTTAGAAGACTTCAGGTTTGAAAGTCGAAAAAATGAAAATTTCAGGTAGTGGCCGACTGGCACTTGCGAACTGCTTCTGCTCTGGGCTCCTGCACGGCAAGAAAAGCTGATGTAATGGCACTGGCTGCATGTTTTATACCCCTAATGACCTGACGTCATGGAAGAGGCGACAGCATCCGACACAGAAATCCCAAGACACTGGTATTCGGGACGACTAAGGGCTACCTGCAGACAGATAATCCCAAGTGTGATGATTGCAACAGTGAAAAGTACAGTTTTGTACCTACCATAAATGTAGATGTTCGAGTGCATTCACTTCTGCAGTCATTACACTTGGGTTATCCTGCCGTCAGGCGGTCCCGCAGTCGGCCAGAGTTCCAAAGTCTTGGTCCAGTGTCGGTTGCTGTCGCTTCTTCCCTGACGTCAGTGTGCCAGGGGTATATAAGATGCAGCCAACGCCATTTTCTTCAGTTTTTCTTGCTCCAGATGTCAGGTGCCCCCAAATAGGTAGGCAATACATATTGCTAATAAAACATACATAAAAAATGAAAACAATACCTTCAGTTACAAGCAAATACACCACAAAGGTTGTATAGGGTAGAAAGGTAGAGATAAGTCCCAGCTAAGAAAGTGGGGATGGATGGAGGGTAACCTGGACTGCAGCAGTGAATACACTCGAACATCTACATTTATGGTAGGTACAAAACTGTACTATGTTCATAGTGTTTCACTGCTGCAGTCATTACACTTGGGTTGAATCCCAAAGCTGAGGTTGGTGGCTGGGTCTATAAAGGATTCGGGGTGGCTATGAGGCCCTGCAGCACTACAGTGACAAAGCCAGCTGTGGATTTAGAGTAAAGAGGCAAGTGGTAATGCTTGGTAAAGGTATGCACTGAACTCCAAGTTGCAGCTTCCAAAATATCCTAGGTAGGTACTCCTCTAAGGTAGGCAGTTGAAGTGGCTGTTGCCCTGGTGGAATGTGGCCTAATGTTGCTAGGTACAGTTTTTCCATGCTGTGTGTAGCAGAAATGGACACAGTGTCCTATCCATTTTGAAATGGTCTGCTTTGAAATAGCCTTTCCCTGTGATCCTGCAGCATATGCTACAAACAATTGCTCAGTTTTCCTGAAAGCTTTTGTTTTGTCCAAGTAGAAGCGTAACTGCCTGTGTATGTCCAATGAGTGCAGAAGTCTCTCCCCTTTATTCTGGGGATTTGGATAAAATGTTGGCAAGTGAATAGTTTGGTTAAGAGCCACACTGGATACCACCTTTGGCATAAATGTAGGGTTTGTTCTTAAAGAAACCCTGTCCTGATGAAAAATGATGAAAGGTTCCACTGCCATTAGTGCCTGTAACTCGTTCCACTGCCATTAGAGTGCCTGTAACTCTGAGACTCTTCGTGCTGAGGTTATTGTCAGAAGCAGAGCAGTTTTCCATGACACATATTTTAATTCTGCTGAATTGGCTGGCTCAAAGGGAGGTAAAGTTAGTTTTTCCAAGACAAAGTTGAGGTCCCAAGTTGGTGTTGGTGCTCTCCGGGGCAGTCTTATGTTTTTAGCCCCTCCAAGGTACTGTTTTAGTAATGGATGAGAGAAAATAGGAGGATCCGTGTTGTAATGAGCTGAGATGGCAGAGGCGTGGATCTTAATGGATGAAAAGGATAGGCCTTTGTCCAGCATCTCAGTTAAGTATTGTAATATCTGAGGAATATTTGGAACAAGAGGGTCAAAGCTTTGAGCCTGGTTCCAGGCGCAGAATCTCTTCCACTTTTCTGAATAAGATTTCCTGGTGCTGGGCCTCCTGGCCTCCAAAATGACATCCATAACAGCTTTAGAGAGATGTGTTGGCTGTTTGGCTAAGCAATTTGCCATGCAGCCAGGTTTAAGGTTTTGAGCTAGCTGTGTAGGATCTGATTGTTTTGTTGAGTCAGAAGATGAGGAATTTGAGGTAAAATCCATGCTGGGCCTTGAGCCAAGTTCTTTAAGATTGGGTACCAGTGCTGGTGTGGCCAGTCTGGGGCAATCAGGATCATTTTTGGCCTTTCTTGTCTGGCTTTTAGGAGTACCTTTGAAAGGAGAGGCAGTGGTGGGAAGGCATAAACTTTTAGGATTTTCCAGCTGAACGAGAGAGCATCCACTTTCCATGCTTGTGTGTGGTAAGACCTTGTGCAGAATTTCTGTAGTTGGCAGTTTAGAGGGGAGGCAAAAAGATCTATGTCTGGGCACCCCCATTTTTGTATTATCATGCTGAATACTTGTGGATTTAATTTCCACTCGTGAGGATCCATGATGTTTCTGCTTAAGTCGTCTGTCAGAGTATTTTTCTTTCCTGGCAGGAATTGTGCTTGCAGATGAACTTGAAAGGTCAGTGCTGTGTTCCACAAAGTCATGGCTTGTCTGCAGAGGAGATAGGAATGAGTGCCCCCCCTTGCTTGTTTATGTACCACATAACTGTGGTGTTGTCCGTCTTTAGTAATAGTTGTCGTGGATGCAGAAGGTCCTTGAAAGCAGTTAGGGCATTTTGTACAGCTAGCATCTCTTTTTGATTGATGTGAAGATGTAGTTGGTCTGCGGCCCACTTGCCCTGAATACATTTTCCTGCCCTGTGTGCTCCCCAGGCGTAATCCGAAGCATCTGTTGTTAGTGTCTGCCTGGCTGTGGGTAAAGTGAAAGGATGTCCCTTGTTGTAGTGACATGCCTGCGCCCACCATCGAAACTCCTGTTGTAGGCAGGGAATAAGTAGTATTACTGTTTCCAAACTGTGACAGTGTTGAGTCCAAACACTTTTTAGGTACCATTGTAATTTCCTCATATGCAGTCTGGCATATGGTATTAGTAGTATGCAGGACGCCATGAACCCCAAGGCCTGCAGAATTTTTCTTGCAGGGAGTTGGGTTTTTGCTGCCATCAATTGAAAGTACTGAGTCAGTTGCCTTTGTTTGTGTGGCATGAGATAAGCCATCTGGGCTGTTGTATTTAAGCTGGCACCCAGGAATATTATCTCTTGTGAGGGCACTAGTTTTGACTTCTTTTCGTTTACTGTGTACCCTAGGCAAATGAGCAATCTTTTTACAAACGCCAGATGCTTTAGAAGAATGTCCTTGCTCTCTGCTTGAATAAGACAGTCGTCCAAGTAGGGATATATTTGAATTCCTTTTTGCCTGCAAAATGCAATTACTGGTGCCAGGCATTTTGTGAAGACCCTGGGCACAGTAGATAAGCCAAAGGGCAGTGCAGAGAATTGGTAATGCATTGTGCCAGCGATGAATCTGAGGTATCTTCTGCAATTTTGTCTGATTGGGACATGCAGGTATGCCTCTTTGAGGTCCAAAGTAACAAGCCAAGCCTTCTTGCCTAGCATGGGAAGAAGTTGTAGTGTCAACATTTTGAATTTCGGCACATCCAGGTAAGTATTTAGAGTAGATAGGTCCAGTATGGGTCTTCCAGGCTTTGTCCTTTCTGGGAACCAAGAAAAGTCTTGAGTAAAATCCTTGTTCCTGTTGTGGCACTTTTTGAATAGCTCTCATGTCCATGAGAGCTGTAATTTGTTTTTGTGTCTCTGCCCATTGATTTTGTGGCAGGTCTGGCATTCCTTTTGGCCTTGGTAGAGTGTGAAAGTGGAACCTATAACCTTGAGACACAATATCCAGAACCCATTTGTCTTGGGTGATTATATGCCAATTTTGTGAAAAAAGAGCTAGTTTTCCCCCTAAGGGAGCTGCCAAAAGGTAAGTGCTTGGCATGTGAAGGGGGAAGTCATTGGGACCGTTTCCTATAAGGTTGTGACTTGTCTTCTCCTCCTTTTGGGGTAGAAGCACCCCACTATCATGGTCTGTAAGAGCCTTGGGGCTGAGATCTGCCTCTTGGGCATCTGTATCTGCCTCTTTGTGGTCTGTCTGACACTAGAAAGGACCAATTTTTAGAAGGCCAATTTCTGCTAAATCGAGGTGACTGTACCTGTAAGAAATCCTTCACTGTTTGCATAGATTTTGCCTTATCCTCCATTTTCTTTAAAACCTCTTCTGCCAACACCAAACAAGATATCACGTTGTAAAGGAGCATCCAATAATTCTGCCTTAACATGATCAGGTAAACCTTGTTCTTTTAACCAAGCATGCCTTTGAATCACATATCCTGTAACTGCGGCTCTACAAGAAGCCTCTAATGAATCAAAACCACATTGCAGAGTATGTTTTCCCACTTGTTCAGCTGCATGCAATAAATCCTGCATCTCCTTGTAGTCAGGACTTTCTGAGCTTGTAAGCATTTTCTGTTTTAACACAGACATTAAATATTGTTAGTATTTAAGCATGTGGAACTGGCAATTTAAAGCCCTTACTGCTAAAGTTGCAGAAGTGTAAACTTTCTTCCTCCATCTATCTAATGCTCTTGAGTCCCTGTCAGAAGGAACTGGATTTTTAGCAGTGGAAGCCTTTACCCTTTTTGGACCCTGGGAAATAGTTTCTGGGTCAGCAGCAGGGTTTTTATAAAGAAATTTGTGAGAGTCAGGGACTCTGTAATACCTATCTGGCTTGACTGGTGCTAGGGGCAAAGAATCAGGGGGTTACTGGATTCAGAGAACACATCATCCACAATATCTAACACAGGTGGAATAGCAAGGGGCCTGTGCTGAGGTAATAAAAGAAAATCTCTAAGCCTTTTCTTGGATTTTGAATAATCCTGGCTCTCCCAATGGAAATGTTCCCTCATGGTATGTAAAGTTTCCCCAAAAGAGTTATCCTCAGCAGGAGAGGCTGAAGGGATAGATTCTTCAGCATCAGAGTCCTCATAGGGGGGTAAAGAGTATCCCTGGTCTGAAGAGGAATCAGAAGAAATGGAAACCTGGTCAGAGGAATCATAGTCTGTATCCTGCCTAGGCCTTTTATCAGGAGGGGGATGGGAACCCCTGATCAGAGTAATTAGGTCTTCGGCCATTTTGAGCATCTGTTTTTTAGGCATGGATGCCTGTCCAGGTGAATGCTGTACTTGTTTCTTTGTCTTTAATGGAGTTTTAGACTTGGTTGTTGTTTTGATGGTAAGCTGTGAAGGTCTGAAAACACCCTCAGAAGCCGATGCCTGCTCAGCGGCTCCGGACCCATATGAGGGGTTAATTTCTGTAGGCCCAATACCTTGAGTTTCCAGAGGCCTAGAAATGTCCACGTGAGAGTTGGAGGCAGCCTGTGGCTCTGAGGTAGCGGGTGTCAGGGGCTGCGAATGCACCTCACTGGGAACCGGTGAATCGGTGACTGGCCTAGAAGAGGTTTCATCGTCAGTTTTGGACCTCGGATGCCTATCCTTATCTTTGTCTTTGCATTTTTTGTGAATTCCGGTCGTCGGTTGTTCTGACGGCATGGTATAATTGAACCTTCGGCCAAAATAATGGCGGGCAAAATCAAACCAAAGTTTAATAGTGCGCTTGTTAAATCTAGCACAAAACCGACAACTAGTGACGTCGTGGTCTGGGCCTAGGCATGGAATACAGTAAGAATGAAAATCCTTATGAGGTATTTGCTTCCCACAGAAATGCAATTATTAACTTTTACTGACATCGGTCTGAGGCAAGAAAAAGTTTCCCCAATGGGGTACTTAGCTTTATTGAAGACGTCGGTTCTGAAATTCGAATTTGAAAATCTCAGGAGTTGGCCGACCGGCACTTGCGAACTGCTTTTGCTTCAGGCACCGCGCGGCAAGAAAGACTGAAGAAAATGGCATCGGCTGCATCTTATATACCCCTGGCGCACTGACGTTAGGGAAGAAGCAACAGCAACCGACGCCGGACCAAGACTTTGGAACTCTGGCCGACTGCAGGACCGCCTGACGGCAGGATAACCCAAGTGTAATGACTGCAGCAGTGAAACACGATGAACATCATGAAGAACATCAGACAATATATCCCTGGGATCCCACCTGTGTCCCTGTTGGACAAGGAAAACAGGTGCTGACTTTGTGGGAACATGGGTGAAATTCTTGGCTAGGCTTACAAGGACCTCCGTGCCAATAGCCTATTATCATCTTATGACCCTATGAACCTATGGCAAGAAGACCAAAGAATCAGTACTGCAATACAGTCTATGAAGAATATTTTCATTTTTTCAGGACACTTGATGTTGTATCATATGCATTTGTCAGCCTTCAGCTCTAACTCCTAGGGTGAAAAATGTACATATTTTCTTGACGTATAAGTCCGGCATCCAGCTTTTTCCTCTTAATGGGAATGTGTAGATCCAAGATGCTAATTTGTAGCATCTTTTGCATCCATAGATTCCACAGGAGGATCTACTACTGGGATCTTGTATAAACATTTGCATTTTTAAGGAACTCTATAATACCATTTTTGTTAGGGCTGGGCAAAAGTATTCCAAGAAAGGTGCTCACAAGTGTATCCTGAAAAGCTAGTATTGCAGGTGAAAGAGCTGTCTTCCTTCAGCCCTCCACTCCTAAAACACTGGGTACCTCCTATATGTATCTGAGAGATCTTTGAGTTTTCCATTTGAAAGGCTCTCAATACACTGAGGAGCTCCCCAAGGGGAAATATCCTCTGGAGGAGTGTGTGAGGCTATAGTGCCTTCATCATCTCTATCATAGCCCAGTACTAAATGTAAAAAGCAAACAGACTACGTCCTCTTCTTTACTGAAATTTGAATCTTGTATCTCAGATGTGCAAGGTATTTCTCCTTTTCCTAGTAACATGGCTGAGCCCCAGGGAGAGGGTTCAGCTGCTAGTGGGGTGGTAAGGCACTGACTACATGCCACAGTGCTGGAATTCCTTGGAACAATGGTGACTTTCCAATATCTATCTGACCTTAAGAAAGTAAGGTGTGCCTTGAAACAGCTACTGTAGCTCTAAATTATGCCAGGGGTCTTCTCAATTAGAAAGGTCAAAAAATCCAGGGGACGTTAACCATCCCTGTAAAACTACAGAGATTAGCCTCATAGTGACACCCTATGTGCATGCTAAGAGACCATCATTATGCTGTTGCTCATTATTTTTCTTGTCTAAAGTCTGGCTGATTAGGGGGGCAGAAATCACACTGTCTGTCTCCTATGGATTAAGGCACTGTGGGAAGTGAAATATAGCTGATACTTTGGGCCTGGGGTATACAAAACTGTGCTACTCCAAGGCTGATGTCCTCATAACCCTGTCAGGATCACAAAGGTTTTCCGGTTCTTCAACTTTCTTGTATGGATGTTATCAACTTAAGCTTGCTGCTGAGTAATACTCTAGCTGGAAGTAGAGGCAGGCACCCATTGGACAAACATTTTTGTTCTCCAGGAAGTCCCATATGTTTGATGCGTAACATAGCTATGTCTTTTGTTAAACACTGCAGTGTTCACTTGAGGAAACAAGACACTTTTTACATATAACCCCTCTTGATCCCCACTACCTGACAGCCATCAGACTCCTATGGCATAATTATCCTCCTTTTTCTCCTTCAGGCAGGAGACAGTTATGGCCAGTCATCATACAGTCAGCCATCAGGATCTTCTACGAAGTTCTAAACCCTAGTCCCTCAAAACAGCTAAGTGGTCAGCCAACATTACCTGCCTCCCCCGATGTACATGCCCCTACGCATGTCTGATGGCAGCTGCATCATATGGTGCTTGTTGTACACCTCCCATAATGGCCCAGTTGCTGCTAGTAAACCTGCAATACCAAGACTCAAACAGGTGTCAGCACAGTAACAAGTTACCCACATGCATCGCCTTTCCAGGATGAGGAGCCAGCCACCAATTCCCACCCTCCCTTGTCAGTTCATTCTAAGATGGGGCTGCTAACTGATCCAGATCACTTGTTTCTCAACAAAAGCTTCACCCATTTGTGCTACAGAGATGACAATGAATCAGATGATTCACCCTCAAGTGAGTAAGTATGGTGAGTATTGTAATCCCTTGAAGGAATCTTTCTCAACGTTAGACTTGAAATGTATCTTTTCTGGGGATATCAAAGATCTTGGAAGAAGTCAAAGTAAACTTTATTGTCATTTAGAACTACACAAGTGCAGCCTAAACGAAATTCCAATTATCAACTCACCAGACAGTACATAGGAAGCAAGGCTAACAAGAACAATATAGTTCAATTAAAAAATATATTCAATACAAGCCCCACAGAAAGATAAATAAATGAATAGTAACAGCAAAAACACACAAGCCCCCCCCCAAGACAGTCATAAGAATACTGTACATAGCAGCATGATAGTGTAGGATTGCACATGTTAAGAATGTCCTCTTCTGTTCATCTGCATCAGACAAACAGCAGGCAACTGCACACGAATAAGAAAATATATTGCTATATCAAAGAATTAAAAAAAGATATTGCACACTTTTCAGCTGAGGTATGTACTGTGAATGATTACGGACTAAATAATTAGTGGCTGGAATCAGAGTTTATAAGACTCAACATTATTGGGTAGAAACTGTTTTAAGTATATGGTGGTCCTGCAGCAGATACTCTGACATCTCTTGATGACATGTGTCATGAATTATTTTGGATGCACATTTAATGCTTCTTGCTGTGAAGAGATCCTGGATTGATGGTAAGTTGTAGCCCATGATTTTTTCGGCAACTCGCACCACTATCTGTAGCTTCTTTCTTTCTGCCACTGTACTGTTCCTAAACCAAACTGTGAAGCTACTAGTGAGAACACTCTCAACTGCTCCTCTGTAAAATGTGGTGGGAACAATAGGTGGGAGCTTTGCTTTTTTGAGCCTACTGAGAAAGTGGAGATGTTGGTGAGCTTTTTTGACAACTGTCCAGTATTCAGAGTCCAAAAGAGATCCTCCAAAATGTGCAGCCCTAAAAACTTTGTAAATTTGACCCTTTCCACTTCTTTACCATTTCTCATGAGCGGTGAGTGTGTTGTTGACCTTTTCCTCTTGTCTATAATGATTTCTTTTGTTTTACTAACATTCAGGTCAAGGTTGTTCTTAGCACACCAGTCAATCAATGAGTAGACCTTGTCTCCGTAATCTCTTTCATCCTCCCTTTTGATGAGGCCCACAATAGTACTATCATCTGCAAACTTAATGATGTGATTTGTGTTGCATTTTGAAGAACAGTCATGGGTGAGGCTGAACAACAGAGGGCTTAGCACACAACCCTGAGGAACACTGGTGTTGAGTATTATGCATCCTGAGGTGTTGTTGCCCGCACATGTTTTCTGCGGTCTGTTAGTCAAGAAGTCGAGGATCCAGTTGCACATGAGCTTGAAGATGTACAATCTTGTCAATAAGCTGTATTGGAACCACTGTACTGAATGCTAAGCTGAAGTCAATAAACAGTCTGACGTAGTTGTTTCTTCCCTCCAGATGATCAAGTGAGAAGTGGAGTTCCACTGAAACAGCATCCGCAATGGATCTGTTAGCCCAATAAGCGAATTGTAGAGGGTCAAAGGTGGATGGAAGGTTTGCTGACAGATGCCTTTTAACTAGCTAGTGAAAGCATTTCATGACATGAAGTTAGAGCAACCAGTCTGTAATCATTCAGGCAGGCAATATTTGCTTTTTTGGGGACAGGGACAATATTAGTTACCTTGAAGCAAGAGAGAACTTTACCAAAAATAAGGGAGGTGTTGAAAATATCTGCTAGAACTGAGAATAGTTGGTCTGCGCAGCCTTTAAGTACTTTGCCCAGTATTTTATCAGGACCAGCAGCCTTCCTGGGGTTCACCTTCTTAAGTTGAGATCTCACGTCATTTGAGTTAAAGCTGAGCACCCTATACTCCTGTTCGATAGGTAGCCTTGTAGCAGCCATACTGTTTTTCTCTTCAAATCTGCCAAAGGAGGAGTTCAACCTGTCGAGGAATTCAATGTTGCCTTCACACTAAGCTGACCTGGTTTTATAGTCATTAGTCTGTTTTGCCCCTTGCCAGAGACTCCTGGTGTCCCACATGTCTGCAACCGGACTTTGTAATTTCTTTCCATATTCCCTCTTGGCCTCTAATACCTGTTTTTAGGTTTGCTCTAGCTTTGTTGAGACCCTCCTTGGCTCTGAATGCTGCATTTCTTGCCTTCATGAGATCACAGACTTTGTTGTTGAGCTACGTTTTTTGGTTTGCTCTGATTGTAATGCTTTTCGATGTCAGATACATCATCAACACACTTAGCGATGTAAGCTATTACTGCGTCCATGTAATCATCTATGTTCACCTGCTCATGTGACATAGCTGCCTCTTTGAAAATGTCCCAACAGGTACTATCAACGCAGTCTTGGACATTGCAAAGAACCCTCCTGCCAGAGCCTGATCTGCTTAACTGTGGGCTTTTCTCTGATCAGAGCTGGTTTGTAGGCTGGTAGAAGCATGATGGTAAGATGATCAGAGCTTCCTAAGTTAGGTTATTGTATTGCTCTGTAGACACATTTGATGTTGGAATATGCCTTGCCCAGGCTTGCACCCCTTGTAGGAAAATCTATAAACTGATAGTAGTGGGCAACACTTCTCTTAGATCTGCTTGATTAAAATCACCAGCAACCACATGTGCAAAGTCTGAGTTTTTCCTCAGTAGCTCACAAACAGAGTTATAAAGATTGCTCAGGGCCTCAGTGGTGTTTGCACTGGGTGGAATATACACCACTGTTACCTATATTCCATTTAGCTCTAGGTACATAAAAGGATCTGCATTTTAAATACAGGAACTCTAGATTATCAGAGCAATGTGACTGAACAGTCTTGTTCTTATACCATTTTTCATTCACACAGATGCAGACTCCACCTCACTTGGCCTTTCCACACAAAGCTTGACAACTGTCTGCATGAAAAAGTGTGAGATCTTCTAAGCTAACAGCACTATCACTAATCTTGTTATGGAGTCATATCTCAGTTATTTCTCACCTTATGTTTGCTGTAAACTTCCAGCCAATGGTCATCCATTTTACTGCCCAGTAAGTGTGTATTTGCTAGCAGTACTGAAGGCAGAGCAAGCCTGTGAGGATTAGTTTTCCGCTTTGCAGCAATTCCAGCCCTGATGCCCTTTTTCCTGTTCTCTGACATCTTTTCCTCTTCTGTCTTATCCTGAGTGTTCCAGAACCTTCTTGTTTTAGGCACTTTAACGCATGCTGGATTAAAATACACAGCTCCACTATTTCTGTGAGCAAAGCAGGCCCCAGGAACTCTGCCCACTGCAGGGAGTCTAATTAGCAGCATGAAACTGTTAACTGCTTAATTTCCAGAAGCTTCTGTCTGCTGTAAGTTAATGTACTTCCACTTAAAAGTCCAGAAAGTGATTTTCTCGAAGTTTTGTGTGAAAAAGAAGACAGATTAAGCATATCACTCTGCCAAGCCGACACAAAAAACCGAACTTTGGCATAACCAATTAATATTTTTCTGGGAATATCAAATGCCTCAGAATCAGTCTCCTAAGAAGTCTGGAATAACCACTTAAGAAAACAGCAACAATGCAAAATCCCAAAAGTCAAGTCAGATCAATTTTATAAAGATTTTCCAGAGCAAGATACATCTTGCTGTTCGGTAGTTACCTGGAAGAAGTTGACAGACTTGCAATGAATGCTTCTTGTTGCAAAAAAAAGAAACAAATTATGGCCTGGCTTACTCTTCCCTTTATACTGAGCATCATACTGACATCATCAGTGTGGGAGGGAGTTTATTTCATGCTGGAAATGCTGAACAGCTACAGAAGTTTGGTAGGAAAAACACACCTGTCCAAGTGTAAGAAATTTTACTACAGTAGTGATCTTTATAGTGAACGTCAAGGAAAAAACACTTGGTGGAGACAAACAGGGCAGGAACCCAAATGAGTGTGATCATGAACTTCACAGGGGACTATATTATTAATCAATGTGCACGCTGTATATGCATTACATACCAATACAAACTCTTAAGAAAGTGTAAAAATAATACATACCCTGCAAATCTGTACAGCATATGTCAGCTGTTGCTTAAGATCTATTTTACTCTTGTTCCGTGGAAGGTACTCTTTAAGGCTTCCAGAAGGAAGAAATTCCATTATCAATTTAATCCCTCTGCCTCCTAAAGAAAGAAGCACAAAACAGTTAGCAACTGCTCCCAGCTTCTGTAATATTAAGAATAAAAGGCCCAACAACATTAACAAATTGCTTACGACTACTCCCTGTTTTCGCCTGATCAATTTCCCCACCCTTCACAAACATCATAAATAGAAACTGTAAAACATTATCTTAAGTAAGCTTTTCCATTAAAATAAAATAAAACATAAGAAAAAGTACTTACTTGCCTTTAAAAACAGTGACATCAACTTAAAGGCAATGACCTCAAATGCATGCAGCCTTGAAAGACAAAAACAAAATGCTGAGGGTCCCTCACACCATAGGAAGTTATATGGGATGACTGGAAGCAAGGCATAAACAAATTTTTTTTTTTTTTTTTGCTTTTCTGACAGACTTGTCTGATGACTCCACTACCTGTACCCAGCTGAAAAATTTTATTTTGGGCTAGGATAAATGTTATGACCCATTTGTTCTTCCTCCGGGTACCTAGTCAATACATTGTATAGTTTTGCCCAGCATTCAGGAGTGACAATACCGCCACCCTCCCCATAACCTTGGAGCTCTCTCTGTCTGTGATAACTCTTGAGCCCCACTGAGTTCCATTTTCTGAAAGAAGCAAGCCTTTTAATTTCCGCAATCAGTGCACCTGCACAAGAACAGCATGTGCTCAGCAGGCCCATGCTCCATACGTTCAACATCTAGGGCTCCATCTAGGTGTCCCAGCCACCTCACCACCACTGCTCCCCCCAGGATGGGTGAGCTGACAATGACTGTTCACTCCCATCCACCATGCATCTGCTGTCAATGTGCCCAAGCCACTAACAAATCAATACATACTTAAATCAAAATTCTGCAGAATTAATGAATTCAAAGCTGATATTGTTAAAAAGACTAAGAAAAATACAGTGCATCACATCCTTAATGTAGCTGCAAAATTTAAGCCAACTGTAAAAAAAACTAATTCAGTTCCTAGAATGGGGGAAATATAAAAATGTTATTCAGTAACTTATTTAATACCATTAACATATACCAAAACACGTTATAGCATAATTTCTCTTCATGCAGCTATATGACATGGCTAGGTAGTGTTCCAAACATACTGAATAAAACAGATCATGCTGAAATGTTTTATTTTTACTTTTTTCCTTTGCTATTAAGATTTCTTTATCTTTTATTTCATTTTGAATGTTTGTCTGAGACAGTATGATGAACAGGACTGTTAAGTTTCTGTCACATGACAGATTAATATTTCACTACTTGTAGCATAATAATAATGTTTTGTACGATGCAAGGTAGCATTACAGCAAATTAATACAACAGTACACTGTCTGCCATTCGTTTGCACTCAAAGGTGGAATAATACACATACTGTGTTTTATAAAAATCAAGACTTCAAATGGGATACAAGCAATCTGATCCACAGCTGACACGTACATGGTTTATCTACCACTCCTCTCCAGAGGAGTAATGCACCTGTTTTACAAAAATACTACAAAAAAAAGGAGAAATAAGTTAAGAAGCCATTTTTGTGGACGTGATTTGTAGAGGATAATGACAACCCTCACAGCCTCATGTGGATGGTTATGCCTTCCTCAACTCCATTTCTTAGGCTTGGCATTCCTCATACTGCCACTAATTACACATAACTAATTCAAGACAGCAAAAAAATCAATGACTTCCAAAATGACAACAGCTTAATTCCAGATCTCTCAGTATGAAAAAGTACAGTTTTGTACCTACCATAAATGTAGATGTTCGAGTGTTCACCCTGCTGCAGTTATCACATTTGGGTTATCCTGCCGTCAGGCGGTCTCGCAGTCGGCCTGAATTCCAAAGTCTTGGTCCGGTGTCGGTTGCTGTCGCTTCTTACCTGACGTCAGTGCGCCAGGGGTATATAAGAGGCATCCAACGCCATTTTCTTCAGTTTTTCTTGCCCCAGATGTCAGGTGCCCCCAATAGGTAGGCAAAATATATAGCTAGATAAAAATAAAACAATACCTTTAGGCACAAGCAAATACACCACAGAGGTTGTATAGGATAGAGTGGTATGGATAAGTTCAGCTAGTTCAGAGGGGATGGAGGGAGGGTAACCCGGACTGCAGCAGGGTGAACACTCGAACATCTACATTTATGGTAGGTACAAAACTGTACTATGTTCATCGTGTTACCCTGCTGCAGTCATCACACTTGGGTTGATCCTTGGTTGGCACTCCCCTGAGAACGGCTGCTGATGTAGCTGTAGCCCTGGTGGAGTGGGGCCTAATGTTAGCAGGTACCGGCTTCCCATGATGCGTGTAGCAGAACCGTATGCAATGCCCTATCCATTTAGAAATGGTCTGTTTTGCGATAGATTTTCCTTGTGATCCTGTAGCATAGGCTACAAAGAGCTGGTCAGTTTTTCTGAAAGCCTTAGTTTTATCCAAGTAGTAACGTAATTGCCTGTGAATGTCCAAAGAGTGCAGGAGTCTTTCTCCTTTGTTCTGGGGATTTGAGAAAAAGGTGGGAAAATGAATGGATTTGGTTTAGGGCCATACTAGATACCACCTTTGGCATAAAGGAAGGGTTAGTTCGTAGAGAGACTCTGTCTTGATGAAAAATTAGGAAAGACTCCACTGCCATTAGTGCCTGTAGCTCTGAGACTCTTCTAGCTGAGGTTATTGCTAGTAGCAGGGCAGTTTTCCATGAAAGAAATTTTAAATCAGCTGAAAAAGCTGGTTCAAAGGGCGGCAGTGTAAGCTTTTCCAAAACAAAGTTGAGATCCCAAGTAGGTGTTGGTGCTCTCCTTGGCGGTCTTATGTTCTTAGCCCCTCTGAGGTACTCTCTTAGGAGTGGATGTGAGAATAAAGGAGTATCCGTGTTGTAATGAGCTGAAAATGCTGAGGTGTGGATCTTAATAGATGAAAAGGAAAGTCTTTTGTGCAACATCTCAGTTAAATATTGTAGAATCTGAGGAATGTTTGGATCAAGGGGATTTTGGCCTTTAACCTGGTTCCAGGCGCAAAATCTTTTCCATTTGTCTGAATAGGTTTTCCTGGTGCTGGGCCTCCTGGCCTCCAGAATGACATCCATAACAGCTTTGGATAGAGGTGTTGGCTGGTTGTTTAGGTAATTTGCCATGCAGCCAGGTTTAAAGTCTTGAGCTGGCTGTGTAGAATCTAATTGTCTCGCTGGGTGAGCAGGTGAGAAATTTGTGGCAAAATCCATGGTGGGCCGTGAGACATGTTCCTTAGAATTGGATACCAATGCTGGAGTGGCCAGTCTGGTGCAATGAGTATCATTTGTGCCCTCTCTAATCTGACTTTCAGCAGTACCTTTGCTAGAAGAGGCAGTGGAGGAAAGGCATACACTGTTAATATTTTCCAACTGAATGAGAGGGCGTCCACTTTCCATGCTTGTGGATGGAATGTCCTTGTGCAAAATTTTTGAAGGTGGTAGTTTTGGGGGCTTGCAAACAGATCTATGGCTGGGCGTCCCCATTTTTGAGCTATCATTGTAAATACTTGTGGATCTAGTTTCCCTCGTGTGGATCCATGATATTTCTGCTTAGGTCGTCTGCCAATGTGTTTTTCTTTCCTGGCAGGAATTGTAATTGAACCTGGTAAGACAGTGCAGTGTTCCACAAGGTCATTGCTTGCCTGCATAGAGGGTAGGAATGTGTGCCCCCTTGCTTGTTTATGTTTATTATTAGTTGTCCTGGGTGTAAGAGGTCCTTGAAAGCTGTTAGGGCATTCTGTACTGCTAGCATTTCTCTTTGATTGATATGCAGATGCCTCTGATCTGTAGTCCATTTGCCCTGAATGCACTGTCCTGTCATGTGTGCTCCCCAGGCATAGTCCGATGCATCTGTTGTCATAATTTGCCTGGCTGTGGGTAAGGTGAAAGGCTGACCCTTGTTGAGGTGACATGCCTGTGCCCACCATAGAAACTCCTGCTGAAGGCAGGGAATGAGTGGTATCATTGTTTCCAAGCTGTGGCTGTGCTGAGTCCATACGCTTTTCAGGTACCATTGTAATTTCCTCATATGCAGTTTTGCAAATGGTATTAGTAGTATGCAAGATGCCATGAACCCCAAAGCCTGCAGAATTTTTCTTGCAGGGAGTTGGGTCTTTGTTGACATTATTTTGAAATATTGAGTCAGCTGTTGTTGCTTGTCTGGTGTGAGATAAGCCATCTGGGCCATTGTATTCAAGCTGGCACTCAGGAATATTATGTTTTGTGAGGGCACTAGTTTTGATTTCTTTTTGTTTACTGTGTACCCTAGGCAACTTAGAAGTTGTTTGACAAATGCCAGTTGCTTTAAAAGAATGTCCTTGCTTTCTGCTTGAATAAGGCAGTCGTCCAGGTATGGGTATATTTCAATTCCTCTTTGTCTGCAGTATGCAATTACTGGTGCCAGGCATTTTGTGAAGACCCTGGGTGCAGTAGATAAGCCAAAGGGCAGTGCAGAGAATTGATAATTCGTTGAACCTGCAATGAAGCGGAGGTATCTTCTGCAATTTTGTCTGATAGGGACATGCAGGTATGCCTCCTTGAGGTCCAACGTTACTATCCAAGCATTCTTGCCCAGCAATGGAAGAAGCTGCTGTAGTGTTAGCATCTTGAATTTTGGTACTTGCAGATAGGTGTTCAGAACTGAAAGATCCAGAATGGCTCTCCATGCTTTGTCCTTTCTTGGGACTAGAAAGAGTCTTGAGTAAAATCCTTGTCCTTGCTCCTGTGTAGGTACCTGTTGAATGGCTCATGTCCATGAGAGCTGTAATTTGCTTTTGTGCCTCTGCCCATTGATTTGGTGGCAGGTTTGGCATTCCTTTTATCCTTGGTAAGGTATGAAAGTGGAATCTGGATCCTTGAGAGACAATGTTTAGGACCCATTTGTCTTTTGTGATGATGTGCCAGTTGTCTGCAAAAAATGCTAATTTCCCCCCCAAGGGAGCTGCCAGGAGAGATTTGCTTGGTAGTTTGAGGATTGAGTCATTGCGTTTGTCTTCTGCTAGCTTGGGGCCTGACTTCTCCTACTTTCTGGGTAGCAGTACCCCATTGGCGAGGTTTGTAAGGGCCTTGTGACTGATCTCTGCCCCTTGGGCGTCTGTATTTGCTCCTCTGTGATCTGTCAGATGCTAGAAAGGACCAGTTTTTTGTTGGCCAATTTCTGATGAAATGAGGGGGTTGTACCTGCAAGAAATCCTTGACCTTCTGCATAGACTTTGCCTTATCCTCCATTTTCTTTAACATGATCAGGAAGGGTTTGTTCTTTTAACCAAGCATGTCTACGTATGACCAGTAACAGCTGCTCTACAAGAAGCTTCCAATTAATCAAATCCGCATTGTAAAGTATGTTTGCCCACCTGATCAGCTGCATGCAACAGATCCTGCATTTCCTTGAATTCAGACTGTTCAGTATGTGTGCTCATTTTTTGTTTTAATTGAGACATTAGGAATTGCTGATATTTCAGCATGTGAAACTGACAAATTAATGCTCTCATAGCCAGAGTTGCTGAGGTGTATATTTTCTTTCCCCATCTATCTAGGGCTCTGGAATCCCTTTCAGAGGGCACAGGATTTTTAGCCATAGAAGCTTTAGCTACCTTAGGACCCTGGGAAATTGTTTCTGGGTCAGCCACAGGGCTTTTATAAATGAATTTGTGTGAGTCAGGTACTCTGTAGTATCTGTCTGGTTTGGCTGGAACAGGAGGTAGAGAGTCTGAGTTTAAACTAGACTCCAAGTAAACTCATCCACAATATCTAAAACTGGAGGGATAGCAAGAGGTCTGTGCTGGGGTAGTAAAAGGAACTCTCGGAGCCTTTTCTTAGAATCAGAGTAGTCCTGGCCTTCCCAGTGGAAATGTTCCCTCATGGTATGTAAAGTTTCCCCAAAGGAATAGTCTTCAGGGGGAGATGCTGAGGGAATAGAGTCTTCAGCATCAGAGTCTTCATAAGGTGGAAAAGTGTAATCCTGTTCCTCAGAAGAATCTGAGGAAATTGAAACCTGGTCAGAGGAAGCATAATCCTCCTCTTGTCTTGGTCTTTTATCAGGAGGGGGATGGGAACCCCTGATTAGGGTAATCAAATCTTCAGCCATCTTAAGCATCTGTTTCTTAGGCATGGGGCCTTGAACTGTAGACTGATGCACAGTCTTCATAGGTTTTAAAGGAGTTTTAAGCTTAGCATAAGATTTAATGGCGAGTGTAGTCGGTCTGAAGACACCTTCTGCAACCGAAGGTGTTTCCACTGCACCGGGGTCTACTTCTGCTCCGGTGTCGGAAGATGGCTGCGTCGGCCTAGTAGACTTCGCATGAGAATCCGCAGCTGTCTGGGGTTCCAGTTCTGCGGTCATCAGGGGCTGCGTAGGTGCCTCACTGAAAACCGGAGAACCGGCGACAGGCCCAGCAGAGGCCTCGGAGTCTGGCTTGTTCCTAGGCTGCCTGTCCTTATCCTTGCGTTTTTTATGTATGCCGGTCATCGGCTGCTCCGATGGCATGATATAATTAAATTTCCTACCAAAGTAAGCATTCAAGTGCTTTCACAGCTGATAGAGCTACAAAGATAAGACAAAACCAGACAGCATTTAGTAGAACCACAGGCTTATACCATTTATGTTATCATGGATAACCTTTCTTTTTAGTTAGCTTGAGTCTGTGTTTGTGTGGCTGTCAGTTTGGAGCATTTGTTCCTATGAGGAAGGTAAACCTTTAAGATTTGAAGATGTACATAGTTTTGTGTGTATCAAGTTAATATGTTTTAGTGGGTATTGGGGGAGTGTGTGTATTTTTGTTTGAGGGTTTTCAATAAAACAAAAAGTTCTGTAAGATGTGGCATAGGCTCAAATGGAGATAAGAAAACTGTAAAAAAGATTAACCTACCAAACAGTGCATGCATGTAACACAAAAGTCAAAAATAGAATTTAACAAAAAAGCTGTTATACATAAAAGGTGGAAATAATAATCTCTCAAGAATATGATGCTTTCTATAATGTCTTTAAATGTTAATGGTCTCCCAGATGAATACAAAAAAAGAAAGAGTAGTGAACTATATTAAAAATGTAGAGTGCAAATAGCTATGCTACAGAAAACGCAATTGGAAATAATTGAACATGCAAATTTGATAAAGATATGTTTTCAGGATAGTTATTCAGCAGAATACGTGGGGCAAAGGGAGACAGAAGTACTTAAATTAATTGCAAGATGAGCTGCAATAGTAACAGAAGATGATAAAAAATACAATAATGGTAGATCTGTAGTACTAAGGGGCTACTGACAAGGGAAGAGGATCACACTGGCATGTATTTATATTCCATTGAAAACTGTTATAATGGAGCATAAGAAAATTCTGGGAGAAATAATCAATAAGGAATGTTACTTTCAGGGGGGGAATATAATTTGATTTCCAATAGTGAAGATGTGTCGGGGGGGGGGGGCAGAAGGGAAAATATAACAAAGGATGGTATATTTTTAAAGAAATTTCTGAAAATATTTGGCATGGAAAATGTGAGTTCAGTACTAGGAGTCTGGAGTGAATTTACATATTATTCCCCAGGATAAAAAAAATGGGCTAGGCTAGACATAATTTACATTTCACAGGAACATGTGCATTTAATTGAAAGTCTTGATATGCATCCATTAACTAATTCAGATCATATGCCAGTATTAACTATAATAAAAACACAGGGTAACGAAATAAAAATGAGACACTGGCACATTCCCACTGACTGTATCTGTTGAAAAGAGGAATTTAAGGAAAGGATAGTGGAAAATTATTCAGAAGTTATAAGAGAAGATAGAAACAACTTCTGAAAATATAGCTAGGGAGTGGGATAACATTAAAGTGGAGTTTAAAAATAGGGTGGAAATAAAAGAAAGGAAGCTATGGTTAAGAAGTAACTTCTTCTTCTTCTTTCGGCTTTTCCCGGTTAGGGGTTGCCACAGCGGATCACCTTGTCCGCACATTGAATGGCAGTGGAGTTTTACGGTGTCGAGTTGCCAGCCCGGCGCCCAACCTTCCACAGAAGGCACACTCACACGCACACCTAGGGCCAATTTAGAGTGTCCAATCCACCTGCAGCATGTCTTTGGGATGTGGGAGGAAACTGGAGCACCCGGAGGAAACCCACGCGACCACAGGGAGGACATGCAGACTCCGCACAGAAGGCACCCCAGCCGAGGATCGAACCGGAGAACCTCTTGCTGTGAGGCGGCAATGCTAACCACTGCACCACCGTGGCCGCCCGTATGGTTAAGAAGTAACAAATGTTAAAATATTCATAGAACAAGAGGAGGAGCAACTGCAGAATGTTAAAGAGAAAATAAGGGATTACCTCAACAATATGCATGAGTTTAGAAAGACTGCTGTTAAGCAACTGTTTTTGATGATATCTCTAGAACACAAACATTTGTAGCACACCAACTCAGGCAACAGACTGTAGAACAGGCTGTCACCAAGCTTAGGGAGTCTGTAACAAGGAAAATAACAAGGGATCCTGTAGAACTATTAGAACTATTTTGGAAATTCTATTAAAGTTTGGATAAAGCAGAGAAATATGGAAATCAAGAAAAGGTACAAATGGAAATGTTTATGGAAGAACTTAATATGCCAAGGTTAGAGGCAGAGGAGGCTCAATTACTAACAGGATAGTAGGAGATGAGAGAAAAATGGTGATGTATAACCAGTCTGCTGGAAAGTCCCCAGGAACAGATGGTATTCCTGTGGAAATTTGGAAGCTAGGAGATAAAAAAAAACTGATAAAGATTTGGAAGGTTTTGTTTAACAATATTTTAAGAGTAGAAGTACCAACATCCTGGAAGAAAGCGGTGGTAGCTGTAATACCTAAAGAGGGTAGAGATCCATCAGATCCAGCTTCATACAGGCCCATTTCAATACTAAACCATGACGACAAAGTGTTTACATATATAATGGCTGAAAGAATGTCTAAAGTGATGCCAAAATTGAAAGATATGGATCAATGTGGTTTTGTGGAGGGCAGGAGCAAACATTTGACATCATTAACACAATACTGATGATTCAGAAGGAAGCAGAATGTTAAGAAAATACCACTGTTGTTGGTGGGTCCTGATGAAAAGAAAGCGTTTGACAGAGTAAGCTGGGACTTTATGAGCAGAGCAACAGAAGCATTTGCATTCCTTGATAAAACACTAGGAGGATATATGAGGAATTGGAAATGAAAATTAAAGTGGGTAAGGTCCTCTCTGATAATCTCTGCTTGAGCAGAGGAAGCAGGCAGGGGTGTCCCCTTTCCCCTTTGTTATTTGGATTATATTTAGAACCACTGGCAAAAAAAATAAGGGACTTAAAAATTCAAGGATACACTATAATACGTATGTTAGTCAAGAAAAGCTGGTTCTATTTGAAGATGATGTCATTTTATACATGACAAAATCAGAAAGGGACTTTACAGTGCTGTGGAGCAAAATATAAAATTAATGAAGCTAAAACAAAAGCAATAAAGTACAGTTTTGTACCTACCATAAATGTAGATGTCCGATAGGTATGCATCTGCAGTCCTTACATATGGGTTGTCCTGCCTCAGGCAGCCCCTCGGTCAGCCGGATTCCAAAGTCTGGGTCCGGCGTCGGCTGTTGTCGCCTCCATCCCGACGTCAGAGCGCCTGGGATATAAAAGCGTCAGCCGATGCCATCTTCCTCAGTTTTTCTTGCCCCAGATGCCAGTTGCCCTCTAAGTAAGGCTAAATTTGGATAAATGAAAAATTCCAGACATGCACAGCAATAAAAAACAAATACACCATAAAAGATAACCCCAGCTAGCTAAAAAAGAGGGATAGATATCCAAAATATACCACAGAGGGGTAGGAGGGAGGGAAATCCTGACTGCAGATGCATACCTATCGGACATCTACATTTATGGTAGGTACAAAACTGTACTATGTCCTTCAAGGATGCATCTGCAGTCCTTACATATGGGTAGAATACCATAGCCAAGCTGGGGGAGGTAGGACCTAAGAAAAGGATGGTGTAGCTAACATGCCCTGCAGGACTGCAGTAGCAAAGCCTGCTCTGGATCTGGAATACAAGGGCAAATTGTAATGCTTGGAAAATGTATGCACGGAGCTCCATGTAGCAGCTTCTAAAATGTCCTTTGTAGCCACCCCTCTTAAGAAGGCTGTGGAGGTGGCTGTTGCTCTGGTGGAATGAGGCCTAATGTTAGCTGGCACAGCTTTTCCATGAAAGGAGTAACAGAACCGAATGCAATTTCCTATCCATTTTGAAATTGCCTGTTTGGAAATTGCTATTCCTTGTACACCAGCAGCATATGCTACAAAGAGTTGGTCAGTTTTTCTGTAAGTCTTAGTTCTGTCCAAGTAATATCGCAACTGTCTGTGGATGTCCAAAGTATGCAGAAGTTTTTCTCCTTTATTTTGTGGATTTAGAAAGAAGGTAGGCAGGTGAACAGCTTGGTTCAGTGAAACCCTGGATACCACCTTCGGCATGAATGAAGGATTGGTTCTCAAAGAGAGTCTGTCCTGATGAAAAATGAGAAATGGCTGGACTGTCATGAGGGCCTGTAACTCAGATACTCTTCTCGCTGAGGTTATGGCCAGGAGGAAGGCAGTCTTCCAAGACAGGAATTGTAGTTCTGAAGATGCTGCTGGTTCAAAGGGAGGAAGAGTTAATTTTTCCAACATGAAGCTAAGGTCCCATGTAGGCACTGGTGGTTTCCTTGGAGGGTTGATGTTTTTTATCCCTCTTAAAAACTGTCTTAGCAGAGGATGAGAGAATACAGGTGGGTCAGTGTTGTACTCTGCTGAGATTGCTGAAGCATGGATCTTTATGGAGGAATAAGAAAGGCCATTATGGAGCATTTCAGCCAAGTATTCTAGAATATGTGGAATGCTCACGATTGTCGGATCTTGACCCTTTGTGGTGTTCCAGGTACGAAATCTTTTCCATTTTGCTGAATATGCTTTTCTTGTGGAAGGCCGCCGGGCTTCCATGATGATATCCTGTACCCTCTTGGATAGTTTATCCTGGCGAGGAGTCAAGGTATTCTCCAGGCTGTCAGCTGCAAGGTTTTTAGACTGGAGTGCAGAGTCTTGTAATTGTGCTGTGTCAGAAGAAGTGGCCATTGTGGTAGAGGCCAAGGTTTCGTGCGTGACATGCTCCTTAACAGTGGGTACCAGTGTAGTCTTGACCAGTCCGGGGCTATCAGGATTACTTTTGGTTGCTCTATCCTGATCTTCAGTAAGACCTTGGTCATTAATGGAAGAGGTGGGAATGCATATACTGTTAGAGTATTCCAGTTGAATGAGAGGGCGTCCACTTTCCATGCTTGAGGATGGTATGTCCTTGTGCAGAATTTCCTCAGTTGATGGTTGTGGTGGGAGGCAAAAAGATCTATGTCCGGCGTTCCCCATGCATGTGTAATCTGGAGAAATATATCTGGGTGCAACATCCATTCATGTGGATCCATGATGTCTCTGCTCAGGCTGTCCGCCAGAACATTGTCTTTTCCTGGTACGAACTGGGATTGTAGTTCTATATTGAGTTTCAGGGAAAGGTCCCACAGATTCATCGCCAGCCTGCAAAGAGGGTATGAATGGGTACCCCCTTGCTTGTTTATGTACCACATAACTGTGGTATTGTCTGTCTTTATTAACAGGTGACCTTGGTACAGGAAGAGCATGAAGTGCTCGATGGAATGTATCACTGCCAGCATTTCGTTTTGGTTGATGTGCAGATGCAATTCCTTTTGTGTCCATTGCCCTTGAATGCATCTGCCTTCCATGTGAGCTCCCCATCCATGGTCTGAGGCATCCGTTGTAATGGTTTGGCTGATATGTGGCTTGCTGAAAGGCAGGCCCATGTTTGACTGGCTTGCTTTTGCCCACCACAGGAATTCCTTGTGAAGGCAAGGAATGAGGGGGATCAAAGTTTCTAGACTGTGACTGTGCTGAGACCATAGACTCCTTAGGTACCATTGTAGTTTCCTCATATGCAGCCTTGCTTGTGGAATCAGAAGAATGCAAGATGCCATGAATCCCAGGGCCTGCAGGATTTTCCTTGCAGTTAGCTGGGTTTGTGTTGTCAGATTTCTGAAATAATCCGGTAGTTGTGCTTGGTTTTCTTCTGTGAGAAAAGCCATCTGGGTGTTTGCATCCAGTTTTGCACCCAGGAAAATTATTCGTTGGGATGGAACAAGTCTTGATTTCTGAATGTTGACTGTGTATCTCAAGGCCTGTAGTAGTCGGATGACATAGTTTAAGTGTTCTACCAGTGTTTGCTGGCTGTCCGCTTGTATGAGGCAGTTGTCCAGGTATGGGTAGATTTGAATCCCCTGAAGTCTGCAATGTGCAACTACTGATGCCAGGCATTTCGTGAATACTCTGGGTGCAGTAGATAAGCCAAATGGCAATGCTGAGAATTGATAATGCTCTGAACCTGCAAGAAATCTGAGGTGTCTTCTGCAACTTTGTCTGATAGGGACATGCAGGTATGCCTCCTTGAGGTCCAGAGTTACCAGCCAGGACCCCTTGCCCAGCATGGGAAGGAGTTGCTGTAAGGTCAGCATCTTGAATTTTGGCATGATGAGGTAAGTATTCAGTGCAGACAAGTCCAGTATTAGTCTCCATTGCTTTTCTTTTCTTGGAACAAGGAACAGTCTGGAATAAAATCCTTGGCCTTGTTCTAAGAGGGGAACCCTTTCTATTGCCCTCATTTGAAGTAGCTTGGAAATTTGTTTGAAAGCCTCTGCCCTTTGGTTTGGTGGCAGGTTTGGCATGCCTTGTCTTTTTGGTAATGTATGAAAATGGAATCTGTATCCTTTGTCTATTATTTGCAGTATCCATTTGTCCTTTGTAATACTGTGCCAATTTTTTGAGAATAAAGATAGCTTTCCGCCCAAAGGTGCTTCCAATTGAGCCCTGGTTGGCGGGGTCATAGTCAAGTCATTGAGATGGTCCTTGTGTAGTAGTTGTAGGTCCTGCCGTACCTCTCTGGTTTGGAGGCTGCCATTGACGTCCTCTGTAGGAGCCTCGAGCTTGCCCTCTACCTCTGGCACGCCTGTTTCTGCCTCTTGGAAATCTGTCTGTGTCCGGAAAGGACCAATTCTTAGAAGGCCAATTTCTGCTGAATCTTAGTGGCTGGACCTGTAGGAAATCTTTGACTGTTTGTACTGATTTAGCCTTTTCCTCAAATTTCTTTAAGACCTCTTGAGCCGTGGAGCCAAATAAATTTTGTTTTTCCAGCGGAGCATCCAGAAGCTTTGCTTTAACATGATCTGGCAGTGTTTGTTCCTTCAGCCAAGCATGTCTACGTATGACTGCACCTGTCATTGCTGACCTACATGAAGCTTCCAATGCATCATAACCACACTGCAAGAAATGGTTACTAACCTGCTGGGAGTTATGTACCAGATCCTGAAGTGCCCTGCAATCTAGGGGTTCAGGTGAAGAAAGTTTTTTATGCAATTCTTCTAACAAATACTCTTGGTACTGTATCATATGGAATTGACAATTTAATGCCCTCATAGAAAGAGTGGAAGAAGTATACACCTTTTTACCCCATCTCTCTAAAGCCCTGGACTCCCTTTCAGAAGGGAGTGGGTTTTTAGTAGTGGTGGTTGCAACCCCTTTAGGGCCCTGGAAAATAGTTTCTGGGTCAGCAGAGTGGCCCTAGTAAAGGAAATGATGCGAGTCCGGGACCCTGTAGTACCTATCGGGTTTGACAGGAGCCGGAGGAAGGGAGTCAGGGGAAATACTAGACTCAAGAGTACACATCATCAATGACATTTAAAACCGGAGGAACAGCCAAAGGTCTATGTTGAGGTAAATGCAAAAAAGTTCTTAATCTCTTCCTGGAGTCAGAGAATTCCTGGCCCTGCCATTTGAAATGCTCTCTCATGGAGTGGAGGGTCTCCCCAAAGGACAACTCTTCAGGAGGGAGGCGGGGTATAGATTCCTCTGCATCAGAATCCTCGTAGGCCGTAAAGGCCTCCTACTGGTAGTCTGATAGGGCAGAGTCATCTGAGGCCTCATCAGAAGACTGGGGATCTGTCTGCTCAACCCTGGGCCTTTTGTCTTGAGGAGGTTGAGAGCCCCTGTCCGGATGTGGCTAAGAGCCCCTAATTAGGGAAATAAGGTCCTCAGCTAAACTTAAAATCTGTGAACCGGTAGTGGATCCCTGAGGAATAGAATAGTCTTGGGAGGGAGAGATTTTGGCTGTTTAGCAGCTTTAGCACGTGTAAATGCCTTAATGGACATAGATACAGGAGGCCTGGCTGCCCCACGTGCTGGAGTAGTCTTATCTAGAGAAATGGTGTTGGATATTTCCAGAGCACCGGTTTCAGTAGGAAATTCTATAACCAACTCAGAGGTGGCCTCCGGGGCCGAGATTGTCGGTTGTGCGATATGGTCGGTCGGAAGCACCGAGGATTCGGTTTCGGCAGAGACCGAGACACTTGCGGTAGGCCTGGGCGTGGTTTCGGCCGAAACCACGGACCGCGTGTGTCGGTCCTTGTCCTTCTGTTTTTTGGGTAAATGAGGAGTCGGAAGCTCTGACGGCATAGTGTAACAGTATTTTTCCCAAAAAAATTCCTCTGCGGACTCCGCCCGACGCCTAAGAGTGCGTCTATTGAAAGAGGCACAGGCTGCACAGGCCGAGATGTCGTGGTCTGGGCCTAGGCAGGGTAGGCAGTAAGAGTGGAAATCCTTATGAGGTATTTGTTTCCCACAAGATAAACAATTATTAACTTTAACCGTTTGATCTGACATCGGCTGAGGCAAGAAAGAGTCCCCAACGGGGTACTTAGCTTTTTGAAGTCTTCGGTTAGCTGAAATCTCAGGAGCTGGCCGACCGGCACTTGCGAACTGCTTCTGCGTCGGGCACTGCGCGGCAAGAAAGACTGAGGAAGATGGCGTCGGCTGACGCTTTTATATCCCAGGCGCTCTGACGTCGGGATGGAGGTGACAGCTGACGCCGGACCCAGACTTTGGAATCCGGCCGACTGAGGGGCTGCCTGAGGCAGGACAACCCATATGTAAGGACTGCAGTTGCATCCTTGAAGGACATCAGTAAATTATGTACTCTCATATGAATTGGTTCAGCAATATCCATATTTATGGGGACATAATAAAATGAGTACTTAGGAGTATGGATTAAAAGTATTCCAGAGTGGCAGCTAAGGATATGTGGGGAGAGACTAAACAAAAGATAATACAAAAACTGAGAAAATAGAAGCTCTGTTATATGGATACTGATAGTAAGAAAGAAGCAGTTAGGCTTGAACATAGATTAGGCACATTTTTATCAACACCAGGAGAAGCTGTGGATAGCAATTAATAAAGAGCTGAAGGATTTTATCTGGGAAGGGAAGACGGCAAGAGTAAAGTGGGATAATCTTATTCTTCCAATAGAACAGGGAGGATTGGGATTATCTGACTTGAAGGAGTATTTCAGAGCAACACAATTAAAGCTCCTTTACATAGCATAAGTAGAAAACTATAATTGAAAGTGGAAGGAGATGATGAAGGGGGGGGGGGAAGCTCAAGAAACAAGGAAAGACTAGGATTTTGGATGCAGACCTTTGCAGAGAATAGCAATAATCACACAGATATTATATTCATAAAGTAGAAAGTATTCTAAGAACTAAACTAGCACAGGAAGGGAGAAAGGAGATTCTACCAATAGGGATGAATGCAGTTAGGGATACAGACAATAGGGCAAGACAGGGCTGAAATTTATTGGAGAAAATTGGCAAAGGAACTAAGGTATTGGCAGCAAATAACTAGAGAGGGAAAAGTAATAGAATGGGAAGACACGAAAAACTTATTTAGACTGCAGTTTCCAGACTGCCTTCCCTATCAAGGACTGATATCAGAGTATAGGCAAAGAAAAAGAAACAGGGGGGGTCCTAAATGAAAGACCAGCAATGGTAGAGTTTTTAGTACAATCTAGAATAGAAGCTGTCATTAATAAATGAATAATTAGTATACCATATAGTTATCGTGTAGTATTTTATAAGAATCAGAGGAGTTTAGAAAGGCTTGGGAAGAGAGATTGAAAAAGCAACTCACAAAGAAACAATAGCAGGATATATGTATGTCACCCACATATGCAACAAAGTCTAGAAGATTTAGGATCTTTGCTTGGAAGTGTTTGCATAAGTATTTATATACCCAAAGTAGACTCCACAGAATTTTTCCTCACGTAGACAGCAAAAGTTGGAGGTGTGATGGGGAAGAAAGAGGTAACTGGGAACATAATTTCTAGCAGTGAAATGAGTTAGCAGACTTTAAAGATTGCCTGCTCACTGCTCTATCAGTGATGCTGGGTGAAAAAATTGGTGTAACTAAGGAAATTATTTTTTTGAGCTATGATACAGAACAGGACTTGCCTAGACAGAGCAAGGCCTTGCTGAGTCTAATTATGATGGGTGCCAAAAAAAGCAATTACTAGAAAATGGAAATCAAAGTCAAAACCAACTTTACTAGAAGCAAAGATAGTAAGAGATAAAACAACTGGAACTGGGATTTTTAGAAAAGGGTATG
>NC_056744.1:743647175-743707175 GCF_019279795.1 Protopterus annectens
GTGGGTCACAATCATAGTGAGCTGAAATTGCTGCAGCATGAATCTTAATGGAAGAAAAAGACAAACCTTTGTCCAATAACTCAGTAAGATATTGAAGAGCCACACTCAAATTAGGCTCAGAAATCTCTAAATTGTTTGCTGCACTCCAAAATAAAAACCTCTTCCATTTTTCTGCGTACACTTTCCTTGTACTAGGTCTTCTGGCTTCCATAATCACATTTAAAACTTGTTGAGGAAGTTGAGACCTGCTGTGTTTCAAAACAGAATATGCCAGGCTGTTAGATGAAGAGAGTGAAGCTTGACATTGAGCAGGTGACCGTCCCTCTGAGACAACAGGTGTGGAATCAAAGGTAAAGGCCATGGAGGCTTCCTTACCAGACTCCTCAGTAATGGGTACCAGTGTTGCCGAGGCCAATCTGGAGCTATTAAAATCATCCTTGGCTTGTCTTGTCTGACCTTTAGGAGCACCTTTGGGAGAAGAGGCAGAGGTGGAAAGGCATACACATGAAGATTTTTCCAACTGAAAGAAAGAGCATCCACTTTCCAAGCTGTGTGATGAAACCCCTTTGTGCAAAACTTTGGCAGCTGGTGGTTTAGTGGAGAAGCAAACAGATCTATGTCTGGAGTTCCCCATGACACTGTCAATTGTTGAAAAACATGAAGATCCAGTTTCCACTCGTGGGGATCCATGATTTGTCTGCTTAACACATCTGCTAAGGAGTTCTGTGCTCCCGGCAGAAACCTTGCCTGAAGAGTTAGTTGCAAGCTGAGCGCAGTCTCCCATAAAATCATTGCTTGCCTGCACAACGGGTAAGAATGTGTTCCCCCTTGTTTGTTGATGTACCACATGACAGTTGTGTTGTCTGTTAGAATCAACACCTGCCCTGGAAGAAGTAACTCCTTGAAAGCCATTAATGCAAACTGGACTGCTAACATCTCTTTCATGTTGATATGTAGATGCTGTAGTCTGGCAGGCCACTTGTCTTGTATCCACTTTCCATTTAGATGAGCTCCCCAAGCGATGTCTGAGGCATCTGTCGTTAGAATCTGACTCGCCTCTGGCCGGGTCACAGAGAGTCCCTTGTTTAGGTGACATTCCTGAGCCCACCACAAAAATTCCTTTTGAATGCAAGGTATTATTTGACATCCGGTTAAATACTGAGGCAAGAAAAAAACAAAATATTCCCCAACGGGGTACTTAGCCAACTTTGATTCGGTCTGAAACTCTGACTTCAGAAACTTTCAGAACGCCAACCTGCACTCGCAAAATTGCTTCTGCATCGGACCATGCGGCAAAAAAGACTGAGGATATGACGTCGGTCATGCGCATTAGTACCCTGACGTACTGACGTCAGTCTAATGCGCCCTGACCGACTACAGCCATATACTTTGGTATTCGGGCCGACTGGACAGCGGACTACCCAATAGTTAGGACTGCAGCAATGTGGAATGAAGAACATATATATATATATATATATATATATATATATATATAAATACACATATATTCATATCTATATATATATATATATATATCTATATATATATATATCTATATATATATATATATATACATATATTCATATCTATATATATATATATATATCTATATATATATATATATATACATACATATATTCACATCTATACATATATATTCATATAAGTATATGACACACACAAAACACAAACACATATGCACAACACTAAACGTATCCCCTTACTTAACAATTACTCTATCCCTAACTCACCTACACTTAAATCAACTCAGACGTTCTCACCCTCATGCAGAAATCTTCCGAATATTGGAATTTCAGCATTAGTTTCCCTAACCCCCATTTAGCTTACCCTTGTATAAGTGATGTTTCATAGATCTTCAGTCTTCAAATGACTGGATCACTGAGCAGCATTCTGGCATCATTCATCCTTTCCTTTGAGAAGCAGTTGATTTGACAACTCATCTCCGTGAACACTGCCCATCAACGATTAATTTAGGAAAGACAAGACTTGTCTCCCCAAGAGGACCTATGGTAACACTTGGAAGGAAGTTCATCTGGGGTCAATTTGTGACTTGTTGATTTATTTGTTTGACAATAATATTGTCAAATGCTTACAGACTCGTGTATTTGTGTTTATAGGCGAGTACATACAAACACACACACAATGTGTGTACATAGATTACATATATATGTATATATATATATATATATATATATATATATATATATATATATATATATATATAAAAAAACTAAATGTGTGTGCATGACCATTTATATATACACACACAAACACACACACACACACACTTTATTATTGCTTCCTCAGTGCCATCTAAAGAAATATCTAGGCAAACCATTTCATAGGTGCATAAACATCATGTGACACATTCATTCAGGCTTGATTAGGCCAATTACTGTGTATAAATAGCAGAATTCAGTTTCTCATTGGTTCATCGATTACTCGTAATAACCACAATTCATTTGTCCCTCTAACAATGAGAGTTCCTCACATTTTGGTACTAGTTAACCTTTTCTTCTCATTATTTATAAACGATTTACCATGGGATCTGCCTTGACTAAAAATCGTATGTTAGACAGAAGAAATAGTGCTTACCTGTTACCAGAAATCAGTTTGACATCCTTCTGCCTCACTGACAAAAGAGTTCTCATCCACTTAAAACAGTCCTGCTACAAATTCACAGTCAATACAATTAATTCTGCAGTTATAATATCTGCAACAGTGTTAGAAAAATATGTATTAATGTGTGTATGTTTAATGCAAATTAGTAGTTAAAAGAATTAACACTTTTTCATTCTATTTTATATGCACTGTTTTTATACAAATTGAGTTTCATATGAGAACTGAAAAAGATGCTTTTTGAAACTGCAGTATGCTTTCTGAAACTTGCAAGATGCCCTCTGACCTAGTAACTGCTAGCACAGCAATATTCATGTTTATGCCTTTTGGAAATGTGCTTGAGAAGCAGGTGCTTATCTGCTAGGTCAGGAACGAATGAATGAACAATGCTATATCCTGCAAATGTAATGATTCTAAACAATCGGCTCTGTTCGAAGTATGAGAACATGTACAGCTGCAGAAGCTTAGAGATAAAGTAGACAAAGGATTATTAGAGAAATGAAATGCTAGCTTTGTGCTTGAATTAGCCATAGTACTTTGAATGGTAACATAACATGTATCTAACCGGTGGTAACCAAGGCCACGTTGTTTTCCTTAGGAAGTTTCTCACAAAAATTGATAAATCAGCAGAAATTCATGAGAATGGTGGTCAACAAGTGATGATGAAAAGACTTATAACTTGCTACGTCAGCTTGGTAGGCAATGTCTTATTAGAAAATGTATAAAAATGAAAGCACTTCCTGTTTCTAGTCAGACAAACTCTGTAATAGCACATTTTTGTCTCCTTGCTGCAAGATTAAAGTGCCTTAACCTGAACCTACCGTGTTTTGATAATTTTTAAAGTATATTTTTCCTCTGACAGTTTGGTCCTTCGGACCGGAAAGTACCTCTCACTCTAGGCCTAGGTCAGAATTGGGTCCCGGTGGCATGCAACCGTATGGAGAAGAGGCCAAATCGGCTCTGATGTTTTGAAAGACCTCTGACTGAAATGTCGTTCAAAAGAGGCCAGCCACTTTCTCATCTGGGATTGGAGGACGAGTCAACGATCCAGTGGATCAACTCACGGAGGGTCAGGTAAGGAGGAATTTACCTTTTTCTGTTTTAGATCAGGGACTAGTTACAGAACTGTTTTTTGTCAGGAGAATTTGCATGTGTAGATCAGGGACAAAAATGTTACTGTATTGTCATAGATCAGGGAAACAGAATAGGTAGACAGTTATTCTAGATAAACTGTGAAAAGGTGTAGAACTGTGGTACCACATGATAAGAAGGGTTATGTAACAAATTACAGCTTAGCTAAGGCAACATGGGAAATCAGTGCACGAAAAATTCCCGAGGTCCGCCCCTAACTGAAGACGCGAAATATATGCAATTACAGCGTGTCGATAATATTAAGTACTATACGAAATGGCTTGAAAAATACAAATTTGATGGTAATTTAGATAAACCTGTACTTGTTAAACATTTCAGACAACTGAAAACGGACGTGAAAGGTCAGTTAAAAAGGCAGCAGTAATTAGGAGTCCCTCAGGCACATAAGTGGCTTGAGGAAGCAAATCGCAGAGAACAAAAGATTAAAAATTCAAAAGCAATGTTCTTAGATAAAGAAGATAACAACTTGGTAATAGCAACGGCCCCTCCTCCGCCCCCTCCTCTTCCCTTACCAGAATATGAAGCGAGTGGACAGACTGGTCCACCTCTGCTATACCCAGCTGTTCCTGCAAAATCACAACCGTTTGTCAGAGATCCTATCAAGACTAGGTCTCGAACACGTAACTTGAGAGGGGAAACTGAATTATATGAAATAAATAAAAATTCGCAAACTATGAGTGAGGAAAAGATATGTCCACTCATAGAAGTACCGAATCCACAGGCAGGGCAGGCAGGACAGGATCCGGCTCTCTTGGTTTATAGACCGTGGACACCAGAAGATATCTGGAAAGCCACAGAGGGAATTCCCCATCCGAAGGTTAATTTTAGAAAATTTTTAGAAGACTTACAGGGTATGAGATTAAGTTACCATTTGAATGGAGAAGAAGTAGAAAAAGTAGTTAAACAAATTGTAGGTCCAGATTGGCACATGATCAGTGGCAACTGGAATCCTCGTGATGCAGAGCTCAGACCACTCCCACATAGTAATGCAGAATTGGATAACAGAGTAAAAGGTCTGACAGACCGAATCTCTGAAAAGTGGAAGCCTAGGGCTGATTGGACATGCATTAATCAGTGCATACAGCAAGAAGGTGAAACTGTTGATAGATATTATGCTAGATTATTAGAGTGTTTTAATAACCATTGCGGAATGCAGATACCTGAAGATCAAACACATGATTCCCCATATGAGCAGCAGCTAAAGAACGCATTCCTAAAAGGTAGTATTACTCCCATTTGTAGTTTTATTACAAAGCACATGGTAGATCATCGTACAGATAGATAACAGTCATTACTTGAATATGCGAGACATGCCAAAAGGCATTTTAATAGCAAAAAGAAAAAGAAAGCTCGAGTATTTGCAGTAGAAGATGGGTCAGAAGTCTTTGTAGTACAAACCGGGAAAAAGGGTAAGAAAAGTGCCCAGGGAAACAAGCAATCTGATAAGCGATCAGAAGATTTTGAGGAAAGAAAGAAAAGGGGTGAATGTTTTAAATGCGGGAAAAAAGGACATTTGGCAAGGGATTGCAGGCTAAATAAAAAGGTAACCACGGAAGATAAGGAAGGCGAGGAATGACTATATGATAGTCAGGAATCATTGAATGAAAACAAACAAGAAAAGACAAATGCGAGTGTGGTAGCAAGGGTAGAGGATGTACATGAATTTATAGATGATGAAGAAAGTGAAATTTTGGATTTAGCATTATTGAGCCTGGAGCTCTACTTGGCAGACACAAAACCGGAAGTGATGCTTCTGGTAGAAGGGAGGGAAGTCAAATTTTTACGTGACTCAGGGGCTTCACGGACCCTGATACATCCTTCCAAATTACCGGAAGATTCAGAATCACCAGATTACATATTAGTGAAAGCAGCTAATGGACAGCTGTATCGGGAGCCACTCTCCCATGACATAGCAATAACTGACCCCATTTCAGGAATGACCCAGAAAAGCAAAATTGTTGTCTCTGCAAAATGCCCAGTAAACCTCTTGGGCAGAGACTTAATGCAGGTATTTGGCATAGCCGTAGTCCCAACTATGCAGGGTATGGAAGCACTGCGACAAATGGATACTTTTGTAGTGCGGCCGGAGGGTGAGATATATTATTGGTACAGCCAGGACTTAGTTACGACTGGTCCAGGGGCAGTAACCGAAGAACTGATAAATGTAGCCATCAGTAAATCCCTCTCCCTTGACAGTGACAAACAGCATTTGTTGCATTGTACTCTATATTACTGTAATAGACCAGGACCTGATAAAGAATATGAGCAAGAATTATTTCAGAACCATGCAAACAGGTTAGTATTACGAAATTTGTACTGGGACACAGAAGGAAACAGTGTAATAAGCTGTTCATTGCCCCAGGAATTCTTAGCACTTTACAAATCTAATTGATTGCCACATGTGAGCATAACTAAAAATAGAAATTTGAAGTGGGCAGACTTAGGAGAAAAAGTCATGAGGTGGGAAAAACAGACAGAGTTAAAACTCTCTGAACAAGGAGTACAGAAACAGAAATTGCATTGGATGACATAAGACACACCCAGCTGTGCACTCACAGGCTAGTGAGGATAGCTGAGTATTACTCTTACTGGAAGAAGAGGAAAAAGCCTTACGAGATATACCAGAGACTCTCTGGTCAACTCTCTGAACAAGGAGTACAGAAGCAGAAATTGCATTGGATGACACAAGACACACCCAGCTGTGAACTCACAGGCTAATGAGGATAGCTGAGTATTACTCTTACTGGAAGAAGAGGAAAAAGCCTTACGAGATATACCAGAGACTCTCTGGTCAACTCTCTGAACAAGGAGTACAGAAGCAGAAACTGCATTGGATGACACAAGACACACCCAGCTGTGCACTCTCAGGCTAGTGAGGATAGCTGAGTATTACTCTTACTGGAAGAAGAGGAAAAAGCCTTACGAGATATACCAGAGACTCTCTGGTCAACAGGGAAATCAGATGTTGGACTTATTCGTACAGCAGGACCAGTTACTATTACGCCAAAATCAGCATTTAGTCCTCAGAAAAGACAGTATCCCTTAAGAAAGGATGCAGAGATAGGGATCAAACCTATAATAGCAGCCTTGCTTAAGGAAGGAGTCTTAATAGAATCTCCTGACTCACCGTGTAATACACCCTTATTTCCTGTTAGGAAAGCAAACGGGGAATGGCATATGGTCCAAGATCTACAGGCTGTAAATGATGCAGTTATACCCAGGGCACCAACGGTGCCAGATCCACACACCTTATTAAATGATTTGAAACCTCAGCAGAAGTATTTTTCTGTGGTAGATATTAGCAATGCATTTTTCTCAATACCGATACACCCAGACAGCCAACATTGGTTTGCATTTACATTTCAGGGAAAACGGTATACATATACCAGGCTACCACAGGGATATTGTGAAAGTCCAACGATATTTGCACAAGAAATGGCAAGTAACCTGGCGGGATTTATCCCACCGAAAGGTAGTCAGATTTTACTTTATGTAGACGGCATTCTGCTGGCAGCCCCCACCCAGCAAGAATGCAGAGAGGATACCATAGCATTATTACAATTTTTAGCTACTCAAGGACACAAGGTAAACAAAAACAAACTACAACTTTGGAGAAAACAAGTTAAATACCTAGGATATGTAATATCCAAAGAGGGCAGAATTTTAGATGAAGACAGAAAAACAGCAATATTACAAGCACCTAGACCAACTACCAAGAAGGAAATGATGTCCTTCCTGGGAACTACTAACTTTTGTTGGAGTTGGATACCGAATTATGCTTTGGAATCTGCTCCGCTGACTAATTTGATATTCAAAAAGCCGATGGCAGCACAGGATTTATTACAGTGGACACCAGAAGCAGAAGCAGCTTTCTGCAGGCTAAAACAACTGATAGCCTCTTCCTTAGTTTTAGGATTACCAAACTATCATAAGCGATTTTTTCAAACTGTAGATTGTAAGCAAGGTTATATGACATCAGTGTTGACACAGCAGCATGGGGACAGACAACGCCCCATAGCTTACTATTCATCACAGTTAGACCCAGTGGCGCAATCCTTGCCCCACTGTATACAAGCAGTAGTTGCAGCTGCAATGGCAGTGCAGGCTTCAGCCTCAGTAGTGTTGTTCCACCCTCTCACATTGAGAGTGACTCATGCAGTCGTAATTATTTTACTGCAAGAAAAACTAGCATATCTTTCACCTGCTAGACATCTTTCCTGTATGACTATACTGTTGAGCCAACCTCATATGACAATTGAATGATACAGAACTTTGAATCAGTCTACTTTGCTCCCAACCCCTGCAGATGGCAAACCTCACTGCTGCCTGCAGGAAATTGAACAAAAGACACTACCTAAACAAGACCTTACAGATGTTCCCTTCAATGATGCCGAGGTGACATACTATGTGGACGGCTCATGCAGGAGGGGTCCTACAGGACATAATCTAGTGGGGTATGCAGTAGTTTCTGATACCAAGATTTTAGAAGCAAAGTCTTTACCACACAACTTATCTGCACAAGTGGCAGAATTAATTGCCTTGACAAGGGCATGTACTTTAGCAGAAGGTAAGAAAGTGAATATTTTTACTGACAGCCAGTATGCTTTTTCTACTGTACATGTTTTTGCGCAGCAGTGGAAAAATAGAGGAATGATAACATCTACTGGTAAACCAATTAATCATGCGCAATTTATTTTATATTTATTAGATTATATTCAGTTACCTCGAAAAGTAGCTATTTGCAAATGCGTAGCTCATACCAAACAACAGGATAGAATTTCAAAAGTAATGCGAGGGCTGACACAGCTGCAAAACAGGCAGCTTCAGCTTCAGAAGCTTTTCTTTTGAGTGAGGAATTACAACCCTCTGAGATTCTAGATTTAGAAATGTTAAAAACAATGCAGACACTTACTACAAATGTAGAAAAACAAAAGTGGATAAAACGAGGAGCAATTCTTGAGAAGGGACTGTACATCTCCAAGGAAAAGAAACCAATTCTACCATCTAACTTGTTTAGATATACAGCTTTGTTGAGCCATGGGCAGAGCCACGTCTCAACAGGGGGGATGGTACAGTTAGTGAATCGAGTGTTCATGACGTATGGATTTACTAATTATACAAAAACTTTTTGTGCAGCATGCCATGTTTGTAACAAGCATCATGCACAAGGGGCATTGAAGCCTAAACAAGGGAGTTTCCCTACACCACCATATCCGTTTCATACTATTTCTATGGATTTTATAGAAATGAACAAATGTGAAAATAAAAAGTACTGTCTTGTCATTATAGATATGTTTTCCAAATGGGTGGAAGCTTTTCCAACTAAAAGTCCAGATGCAGCTACTGTTGCAAAGGTCCTTGTTAAAGAAATTATACCCAGATTTGGCATACCGGAAAAGATTTATAGTGACAATGGCACACATTTTGTAAACCAAACAATACAACAACTTAGTCGTTATTTCGGGATATCATTGAAAAACCACTGTGCGTATCACCCCCAATCTGCAGGATTAGTAGAGAGGCACAATGGGGTATTGAAGAATAAGCTTAGGAAATTGATTAGTGAGACACAAAAGAACTGGGTGCACTGTTTACCTCTAGCACTGTTGAGCATGAGAACTGTTCCAAATGCAAAGGGATTAACTCCTTTTGAAATTTTGTTTGGGAGGGCATATTATACACCTCAGTGGAAACCTCTCATGTCTGCAGAGCAGGAGGCTGACAGTTCACTTGCAGGGTATATGAGGCGATTTTTGAATAACAAACTTTTGCAGTTAAATTCTGTTGCAGATAAAAAGCAACCGAAATCGGAAGCAGCAGTAGCCCCAGGTACCTGGGTCTGGGTGAAGATTGTGAAGAAAAAGAACTGGAGTTCTCCGAAGTGGGAAGGGCCGTACCAGGTACTACTGTCGACACCCACTGCAGTCAAGATCGCGGAGTGAGCATCCTGGATTCATTTGACACACTGTAAATTGGTTAAGAACTTTGAACTGGACAAAAACCTTGTTACTGTTGTACAACGAGAACAAAATGGCCAGGTATAGAGTGAATAGAGACATTGAGCAACCTCAGAAAACTTGCATGATCATTTTGATAGCTATGCTAATTACATTGTTCTTTTTGTTGTGGCCTTTCCTTTTTCCTGCCACAAGAGTTGAACTGATTAAACGTGATGAGCCAAACATAGACTGGTATCCGAACTTTAACACTTATCAGGCGATTACACGTGTGTATGCTGAGACTTTTAATGTTTCGAACTGCTGGGTCTGCACGGCCATACCAACAGCATACGGGGGATTATTAATGACTGTTATCCCCCTAGGGGTCAATGAGACCTGGGAAAATCTGTTTTTTGACACTGTAGCTATTAAAGCATATGATAATTTAGCACTGTATTTGCCTGGGACACAAAAGGGAATTGTATGTTTTTACAAAAGTGATACCATACAGGTGGGTTGGAGCAAGTGTAACGTGACCGTACAATATAAATGTTATACAAAAGCAAACGATTTAGGTGGATCTTGTAGTACAGATTATAACTCATTTCTTAAATCTATGCATAAAACTCTTGATCAGGTACAACGTAATCCTGTACTTTTTAAACAGTTATCTGTGATAGATAGGAAAATGTTTCATGCAGGGCAGTCATTTCGTAACAAAGTAACCACTAAAGTAGTGGACTGTTATTTTGTGTAAAAGAGCATATAAATGGTTACCTGAGAACTGGTCCGGCAGTTGTTTTTTGGGATACCTGGTTCAGGCCATATGACACACTGCAGTCTTGCCTCAGGGAAATATTCGAAATACCCGAGATGTAACCAAAAAGACTGTTAAAAAACCTGAGAATCCAGTGGGACAGATTGAGGCGGGCTGGAAAGACCATCATAGTGTGGGAACCAAACTTACACACATGGACTTGAGTGATGCTGTCATATCGTGGGCAGGCATATTACCTGCATATGGTGCAGTTAAATCAATTTGGGAGCTGCGAAAACTGTCTAAACTTCTCGAAGTAATGAGTAATGCAACTTTTTCTGCTCTTGAACTGATAACTGATGAACTGAATGCAATGAAAACTGTAGTGCTCCAGAACCGAATGGCTCTTGACTTCACCCTAGCGGCGAGGGGTGGGACGTGCACTTTAATCAAAGAAGAATGCTGTGCGTTTATCCCAGATCATCAGCACGAGATTAATGACCATCTTGAGGTAATTCAGCAAGTGTCGGCCATGACCAAACCAGGCCCAAACCCACTGACGGACTTTTTCCAGAATTTGTTTGGGGGGTGGGGTTCCATCCTAATGAACATTTTGATTGCCATTGGGGTGGGATTACTCCTAATAGGAGTTTGTGTTTGTTGTGGAATCCCCTGCATTAAGAAATTAATTAAAGAATTTATAGACATATCAGTTTCTGAGACTATGTTATCAGAGTACTGAATTTGAAGAGCTGCTAGAATGTGAAACACTTTCATAAAGTTTAAACTGAATGACTTTCTTAACTGCAAATCCTGATTGGAAGAGGTTAAGAAAAGAAGCAAACTGTTTATTCTTTTTTGAAAATAGAATTAAAAAGTATTAATAGGGGGAAATGTTAGAAAAATATGTATTAATGCATGTATGTTTAATGCAAATTAGTAGTTAAAAGAATTAACACGTTTTTCATTCTATTTTATATGCACTGTTTTTATACAAATTGAGTTTCATATGAGAACTGAAAAAGATGCTTTTTGAAACTGCAGTATGCTTTCTGAAACTTGCAAGATGCCCTCTGAGCTAGTAACTGCTAGCACAGCAATATTCATGTTTATGCCTTTTGGAAATGTACTTGAGAAGCAGGTGCTTGTCTGCTAGGTCAGGAACGAATGAATGAACAATGCTATATCCTGTAAATGTAATGATTCTAAACAATCATCTCTGTTCAAAGTATGAGAACATGTACAGCTGCATTAGCTTAGAGATAAAGTAGACAAAGGATTATTAGCGAAATTAACTCCTAGCTTTGTGCTTGAATTAGCCATAGTACCCTTGAATGGTAACATAATATGTATCTAACCGGTGGTAACCAAGGCCACGTTGTTTTCCTTAGGAAGTTTCTCACAAAAATTGATAAATCAGCAGAAATTCATGAGAATGGTGGTCAACAAGTGATGATGAAAAGACTTATAACTTGCTACGTCAGCTTGGTAGGCAATGACTTATTAGAAAATGTATAAAAATGAAAGCATTTCCTGTTTCTAGTCAGACAAACTCTGTAATAGCACGTTTTTGTCTCCTTGCTGCAGGATTAAAGTGCCTTAACCTGAACCTACCGTGTTTTGATCATTTTTAAAGTATATTTTTCCTTTGACAAACAGCCAGGTAGCTTAACAGCCTTTAGAATCCTACTATTTCAGGACACCATCAGGGTGTTTCCTGCCCTTCAACACTCAGCAAAGGTATTTAGAATATTACCAGATCACTCCCTGTCCATTTTACGCTCACATCAACTCCACTTTCCCAAAGGTTTGTACACAGCTAAAAGTGGCACATAAATTCTCCAACTTACTCACTTCCAAAGCATGTACAAGCCATTGTTATCAATTTTAAGTCTCTGGTTCATTCATCTTGCTAGCCCTACAAATCACCACTTCACTACTACTAATAAAACCAAATGGCTTCCTATCTCATCCAGGAATTCATATGTCTTCAACTCCCTTATCTACCACACTTCTAAATGATTACTATTCCACATCATTAGCTAACAAATTACTAGTTAATGAATTCCTTGTACAATAAGAAGGAATGATAATGTCAAGTTAATCAGATCTAAATATTCTCTTGACATCTCTGAAACATCTTTTCTCAGGCTAGCATATTCTTCATTTAACTCTCTTCCTGACCACATTAAACAAATGTAAGACCTTTTGCTTAAAAATTTATCACATCTGTAGAATGAAAACAAATGCACATGCTTCAACAATGCTGGCTAAAGTCTGCAGTTTCAATACACCTGCACACTTTGTGACTTATTACATATCTGAAGTTTATGATACACTGTGTTCCTCACTGTGACTGCAACACTCTATTACTACTTATTGTGTTTACTTCAGACCTTTACTCAGAACTGCATCTAACTGCACTCTCTCTCCGACATATTTTGCTGTGATACTTTAAGCTTTTAATTTCTTTCTATACTAAAATGTTTACGCATTTTGTTCTAAATATTTTGTTCAATTGCTACATGAATAACTACATGTACTGCATCAGCTGTGCAACAATTGTGTAAATGTTGTTTGCCAGTAGGCCCGAGAGGTGGCTGAAAAAGGACCAGTAGCAGTTTACTGGCCCGGTAAACAAACTTTATAAATAAATAATGCCTCTTTTGGGATATATTTCACTATACATAATCAAACTAGAAATACCCCAGAGGTTCCTAATTAAGAAGATCACAGATTTAAAAGACAGAGAAACCAAGAGAGACTGGAAGCACTATCCCCTTATTCAGCATCTTCTAGACTCTCGAGATCTATGCCTTGGCCTTTCATGCTATTAGGAACCCAGTTGTCCTGGATCTCTTGCATCTCCATAAGTCTAATGGTTGTACAAATACCAAAACACGGGACTTAAACCTCTACCAGTAGATAAATAAAATGTGATAGTCAGACAGATTCATCACATAACACATCTCACCTCTGGAACACACTGCCCTATGCAGATTAAGCAGTGTGATACACCATCATCCTTCATATGGAACCCTAGGTGATTGTACGGGCACTGGCAAGGTGTAAATGGCTGAGAGACACAGTTGCCTTGAAATTCCTATGAACTTTAAAAACATCTGTCTGGCTGTTAGAACAAAGAATTAAGGCTCTGAGCTGTCAAACAGTATACGGTTTGTCCCCCTCCCCATTTATTATTGTGTGATTCTGAGCAAGTCACTTGACCAGACCATGTGCCGAGGTCACCTCTGAAAAGGAAAACTTGTGTCCTGTGGGCCTATCTGGTTAACAAATGCATGAAGAATACAAGACAGGATCTTGCCATGCCTGTGAGAAGGGAATGTATGAGTTCACGAGGGGCAAGGGTGGATGTCAGCAGTGGGGGGTGGGGGGGTTACTGCAACAGATCACTCATAATACATGGAAGATTATTACACTGAGAAAGAATAGTTGTGTTAAATCTTACCATAACCATAGATGTCCTTCTCTTTCATGTTGCAATATTCATAACATTTGGTTAGCCTCTGCCTAGTGACCAGAACATCTGGCCTGTATACAAAAGCTTTAGTTACTGCAAGGTACATGGGACATCTGACATTGGCCGTAGGGTGCATAGGCCATAAAAGTGGTGTCTGCACGCACCTTCCTCAGAACTGAATGCCCCAGTCGGACCCCAGTCCCAGGATAGCTCCCAAGTCCTGAGTCATACAGCAAAGCTTATTCATGGGATAGGAGGGTGGGATAGAATACTGCAACATGAAAGAGAATGACGTCTATGGTTATGGTAACATTTTACACAACTATTCTATGTCCTTCTATTCTCATGTTGTAGTATTCATAACTTTTGGGTGAGTGCCATAGCTCAAAGGAAAGAAGAGGAGGGTAGTTTGGAACTATTCTTCAAAAATCCATGCAGGACTGTCCTAGCAAAACCTGCTCCTAATATGGAGATGCGGTCCAGTTTGTAGTGTTTGGTGAAGGTATGAACAGATGTCCAGGTAGCTGCTTCTAAAATAGAAGCAGTGTCCAGTCCTTTGAAGAAGGCTCCAGATGAGGCCATGGCTCTAGTAGAAAGGGCTTTAATCTTATTGTACAGGTGTTTGGCATGATAGGTGTAACAGAAGGAGATGGCTTTGTAAATCCAGGTAGAAACAATACTGCTGCTTGGTCACTGCTTTCCCCAGAGCCCTGGGATTAAAGGAGACAAATAGTTGCTCTGATCTCCTAAGGGATTTAGTCTTGTCTAGGCAGAATCTAAGTTGTCTGTGAATGTCTCGGAAATGCAGGATTCTCTTACCATCATTCTGGGGTTGTGGAAGAAAAGTGGGGAGGTGGATACATTGGTTAAGGGACAACTCATTGACGACTTCGGGCATAAAGGACTGATTAGTCAGTAGGGTTAACCTATCCGTGTGGAAGATTCAAAAGGGTGGGGTGACCGTAAGGGCCTGGAGCTCTGACACTCTCCTGGCCGATGTCAGGGCCACCAAAAGCACAGTTTTCCAAGTGCAGTATTTTAGAGAAGCTGTAGCCACTGGCTCAAATGGACCAACAGTGAATTTCTCTAACATATAATTCAGATCCCAGGGTGGTGAAACTGGCTTCCTGTCGGGGCTGAGATGTAGTACTCCCTTAAGGAATAACTTCACTTGAAGTCTGGAAGCAAATGGAGGGTCAAGAGGCAGACAAGCTGAAATAGCAGTAAAGGTGGCCTCAACAGAAGAATATGCCACCCCTGCCTGCAACAATTCACACAGATAGGACAGCACTAAGGGGACTGCTCCTTGAAAAGGGTCTAGCTGTCTTCTAAGACACCAAATAGAGAACCTTTTCCATCTGGACAGATGGAATCTCCTAGTATTGGGTTTCCTGGCCTCCTGCACAACATTAACCAAGTCCTCGATGTAAAGGTGCCTGAAAGGGATCAAAACCCTATCACCCACAGGGTTAAGTTTAGATATTCCAAGTGGGGGTGGATTAGGATCCCTTGTCCTGTGTGAGTAGGTCCACTCTGTGAGGGAACTTGTGATGACTGCTCCTGACTAATTGCAGAAGGAGGGGGGACTAATGCTATCTTGGCCAAAAGGGAGTCACCAGCAAGATTTTTGGTTTGTCCTGCTGAATTTTCAGTAGGACTTTTTGTAAGAGTGGGGGGGGGGGGGTGCGCAGAGAAACATCCCCTTCCATGAGATAGAGAAGGCATATGTCATCCTCTCTAGAGGACTGGGTGTCCTGGTACAAAACTGTGGAAGTTGGCTGTTCAGAGGGAAGGCAAACAGATCTATCTGTGGTGCACCTCACCTGTGGACTATGTCCAGAAACATATTCTTGCTTAGCATCCACTCGTGGGATGGTGACATGGACCTACTCAGGGTGTCTACCTGAGTGTTCTGAGCTGAGGGAATGTAGACCACGTGCAAGGTGACTCCATGCTGGACTGTCAATTCCTAGGCCTGGAGTGAAAGTCTGCATAGCAAGTAAGATCTTGTTCCCCCCATTTGTTCACATACCAGAGAAGTGCAACGATGAGGGCCCTCATCTCTTTGATGTTGATGTGCTCCCTCTTGAAGGGGCTTATCCAGGTGCCTTGCACAGTCAAGCTGCCCACAGTAGCCCCCCCCAACCCAGGTCTGAAGCATTTGTGTACATTTCCTGGACTGGAGTGAGGGGTTGTAAGGGCAGTCCTGGGTTGAGGGAGACTTGATCATTCCAACAAAGGATCTCCTTCCTTAGGCATGGTAGGAAGGGAATGGAATGGTCCAAGGGGTGGGAATGTTAGGTCCATGTGGACCTCAGGTACCACGTGTTTCCTCATGTGAAGTCTTGCGAGTGTTAACATGGGGATAGTAGAGGCCATCTGCCTCAGGAGTCTGAGAGATTCCCTTGCTGTCATAGCAGGGCCATTGAGAACAGACAGTAGGTAATCCCCTTCAGGTTTTCACCATCTGGGGTGGGAGGAAAGCCCTCATAACATCAGTCCTGATTCCGCAGCCCAGAAAAACTTGGTCCTGGGAGGGGTTTAGGTAGGATTTGGGGAAACTGATACTGAAACCCAGGGACTGCAGAACACTAATGACCGTCTGGGAGATGGTCCTGTACAGAACCGTAGCAATCTGCCTGGATCAGGAGGTCATCTAGGTATGAGAAAATTTGTATCACTTGGACCCTGCAACAGACTACGACTGGAGCCAGACACTTTGTGAATACCCTTGGAGCAGCAGATAGTCCAAAGGGTTAAGCAGAGAATTGAAAATGTGAGGAAACTACAGAGAAATGCAAGTATTTCTTGTATTTGGGCATTACTGGAATATGCAGACATGCATCTTTGAAGTCCAAGGTGGCCAGAAATGCCTGGGGCATTAACAGTGGGAATACAGTCTGGAGTGTAAGCATGCAAAAAGTGGGTACTTGAAGAAAAAAGTTGAGGTGGGATAGATCCAGGATGGGTCTCCATGGGCCATCTTTTCTTGGAACCAGGAAAAGTCTGGAGTAAATTCCCCTTCCCTCTTCTGACGGGTGGACTGGTTGGACAGTCCCTGGGAGAGAAGGTTGTCCAACTCTGTTTGGAATAGGGGCAGCTAGTCCTTTGGTGGCTGAGGGATGCCTCTCAAGGAGGGAAGGATGATCCAAGTTATGAAATAACCCTTTTCTATGATGGATAAGACCCACTTGTCTGATGTAAAAGTTTTCAGGAAGGAGAAAGCCTCTGGGAAAGGGGTATGGAGTCTGGGGGGGGGGGGGTGGAGGAGAAGGCAGATATTCACAAACTACCTGCCTTGTCCTGAAAGGAAGCTTTCTCGGTTATAGTCTGAGCAGGCCTGGAAGGTGCCTGCTATTTCCTGGAGCTCTTCTTGCTCCTAGTATGAGGAGTAGGAGCAGAATGCTCCCTAATGAATTGTGTCTTAGTGCGGTAGTTTCTATGGAATTTAGGGATTGGTGACACAAATAAATGTTTTAAATCCTGTAATTCTTTCCCCTTCTGTTGAAGGGCTTTGAAAAGATATTCCACTTTGGCCCCAAATACGGCAGTACTGTCCAGAGGGGCATCATGGATTTTAGCCCTGATAACTTCAGGTAGGGGTTGAAGCCTCAGCCAAGACCATCTTCTCAGCTCTGAGGAAGAAGCTGCAAATTTAGCTGAGGCCTCTGCAGCATACAACTATATCTGATTGTCTTGTTAGTTGCTTGGACAGGGAGATCAGGTTAGAAATTTGGGACTTAGTGGGCAAGTCTTGGAGATTAGCAAAGAGCTTTGAAACTCGAGACTAAAGGGCTGAGTAATACTTAGAGATGTGAGTCTGGTAGCTGATGTCCCTAAAGGCTAAGGTAGCAGAGGTGTATACCTTTTTTCCATGTGCTCCATAGTTTTACTGTCCTTATCTGTTGGAAGGACAGAGGTTGATGGTAATAGTCTGGAAGGTTTGTCAGCAGAGACCTACATAGTACCAGGGTCTAAAACAGGACATTTTATCAAAAATTTAGCTCCTTCTGGGACCTTATAAAGTCTGTCAGGGCGTTTTGGGGCAAGGGGTTGGGATTCAGGATTTTTAGAGGCTGCATTGAATGCATCTAAGAAGGCTGGAAGTACTGGTGGGATGGCAGATAGTGAAGGAGTATCCAATTGTAAAAGCTCATAATACCTCTTTTGGACTTCTGTCACCTCAGCAGAGTCCCATTTGAAAAAATCTCGCATCTGTGAGATGGTTTTCCCAAAAGTAAGGACCTCTCCAGGGGTGTCTGCTTCAGTAGAGTCCTCCCTTGGGAAGCATAACCTAGAGGGGATGGTATTTGGGAAACATAAGAAAGGGAATCCTCAGAAGAGGAATCTGAGGAATCTTCAGCGTCAATTGGGACAGGATCTGAAGTCTGAGGCCTAGGGCTGATAATAAGAGAGAGAGCAGGAGGGGAAGCATTCATGGAGGGCCTGAGGGCCATGAAAGCTTGCCAATCTGGCAAGCTTTCAGATGGTGCAGATACACGTTTAGTTTTTTGTTTCCTTTTTAAAGGAGGACCAGGCCTAGAGGGAATAGGCTAGTTTTAGGCAGTTCCCTAAGAGCAGAAAGGCCGGTCTGGACAGTCATAATAAGCCGAGGTCCCCCCCCACATCGTTGGTACCAGAGGTCTGCATAATCTCCATGGACGTGCTTACAGCCCTTGACTTTGCGGTCTCTGAAACTGTACCCACTATACCAGTGTCGGCTGAGTCTGTACATTCTTCCAGGCATACGTCGGCCACAGGGGAAAGTTGGGTGGAGGAAGTGCAGTAATAGACTTAGGCCTGGTAACTTTGGCCTTTTTTGGAGGCTTGACGGTCTGACCGGTTGGCCCTTCCATAGCGAGAGCTAAACGCTTAAGTCTTTGGTTTTCTACACAGATATTAAGCATGTGCAGACAGCTGCAAAGGATCTTTGGAACAAAAGCCTGACAAATTGCGCAGGATTTATGGTCGTGGTTGGGACCTAGGCAGAACAAGCACAGTTCATGGGTGTCCTTATAGGGGATCTGATGTCTGCAACTACGCTTTCATTTCCTGGATGACATGAACCTGGGCATGCATGGAGTGACCAAATCAAGAACAAGAAAAAAGGCTCTAACGGGGTAGTTATTTTAACTCCAGAATCCAACGGCCGAAATGGCAGGATGCGCTGATGTTTGACTGGTGGCAGAGAAGTTCTGAGGAAGGTATGTGCAGACATCACTTTTATGGCCCACACGCCCTACGGTCAATATCAGATGTCCCACGTAGCTTACAGTAACTAAAGCTTTTGTATACTGGTTGGACGTTCAGTCGCCAGGAGGCTAACCCAAAGCTTATGAATACTGCAACATGAGAATAGAAAGACACTGCATCTTACTATGGAAATGGGTGGAGGGATACAGCATATGTTTTAGTACAGCCAAGGCAAGACCAGCTAACATTTGTACTGAACGCCCAAATTGTAATACTTGAAGAATGTGTGAATGGAAGTCCAAGTAGATGTTTCAGTAAAAAGTAATTTGTGAGACATTTCCAAAGAAGTCTGCAGAGGTGGCAGCTATCCTTGAGTAATGTGCCCTATCTTGGCCATCTAGCTCATTTCCACAGTGGTCAGTAGATAAAGATAAGCTAGCACAAATAGTTAACCATTCAGAGTATTTCAGCATTGGTTTATTGGATTTTCCAGACCTGAAAACAAAAAGCTGATAAGAACATTTAAAATAATTAGTTCTTCTTTTCTTCTCTGGCCTTAATTTCTTTGCTAACCATCAAGACCACCCTTCCCGGTCCCCCTCAATGATCCATTCATTCCCCTGGGTGAGAGGCTTATGGCCCATTTGTTTTAAAGGGTGACAGCCAAGGTAATTAGGAGCAGCAGCAGGTGTCTGCAAATAGCAGCAGTTATTTTTACTGTATTCCCTATTGTTCCACTGCATATGCTTGTCAGCGTACAATTAGCCTTTGCAATGTACATCCCCTTCCTCTGAAGGTAAAGTGATGAAATGGAACTGCCATCTTTATAGACCAGTCTGCCCTGAGAACCCACTCCCATCCTTTCCTCAAAGACAGGCAAGCAGACTAAGCCTTTTTCAGTCCTCTCCTTCCTTACGCACCACCTCCACCAGGTGCTCAAGTCATTAATCAAAGTCACATTACCTGCATCATAGTAAGGACTTTATGCCTAAATGACAATGGAGTTGGCTTTAGTTCTGTTAGTTAAAATGCATGGAAACATCCATGGCTTACAGATACTTCTCCTCTTCCCTTTATTCTACATGGTAAGTTGAAAACCAGGAAGCTAAAAGGACTGATTCAAGAAGAGCTGCAAGAACAACTTACATATAAAAGGAGGTCTGGCACAGACAGCTCTGATCTGGAAGACTATGCAGGGCTCCTTACACATCAGACTTATCCTTAAAGAACTTGTAGCTACTGAGAACATCTTCCAGGGCAAGAACTTGATAACAAGAGATACTGCATGACTGGATGAACAAAGACTGAGCTTTTACACTATAAAGTTCAAGCGTCAGGATGGGGAAATGGGTCTCCTTGGAATTTTCAGGTATAAAGTACCTTTTAGGAATAACATTACAGTACAGTTTGGAGCCAGTGCAGCCTCCAAAACAGACCAGTTAAAACTGCTGACAGATGCACTTTGACAGAGGAGTTGGTAATACACAGTGATAGAAGGGTAGGCTATACCCTGACTACAGAAGTCGTAAATGTACTGCAGTACTAGAAAGGCAAAAAAGGATGCAGGAGCCACATACTTCTTGCAACACCACAGGGAAAATTCTTTGTTCTTTGCTTAGAAAGCCAAGACTTCCTGGTGTTGGGCTTATGGCTGGACCACCTCAAGAAAAGAGATGACTGTCTGACAAACCTCAAACTTTCCATGCTTTAGCAGTGAAGTTAGCATGTACAAGGCTTCCCTCTTTTGGGGTCAATAGAGAAAAGGGGAATTAAATAGTTACTGCATTGTCTAGAAATCTATGAACCCAGCTGAGAGAATCACACTTGTGTTGGCCAGAGAAGTGCTACGGGGATGAACTTTGCCTGTTGCTTTCTTAGGTTCATAGGTAGGTACTAGACTATTGGCCCTAGGGCCTATATAAGCCTAGCCAAAGGTACCCTGGCTTTTGCCACCCAAGAAAATTATTTTCCTGTGCCACTGTCGAGCAGAGCCACAGAAGTGATCCCTGGGGTGAATTTCCTATCTCCCATCCAATCATCAAGATTTTTCTTGAAGAGTGTTAATGAGGAGCTTTGTTTGATATAGATAGGTAGTTTGTTTCAGAGTATGGGAAGTCTCTGGGACAGGAATCTATCCCTCCAGCATGTTCCGTTTATTGTGGTGACGAGGTTTAGGTCCCTATAGCGTGTAGGTCATAGGGATTGGGATTTCTTTAAGTGGAGCATGTCTAAAAGCTCTGGGTTTGACATAGCTTTGTGTGTTAGGCAGAGATCGTCTCTGAGTAGGTGATATGCAACGGAGTAAAGCTGCAGTTTTTTGAGCATAGGCCATCTCTTTGAGGCCAGTAATCTTCTTTGTGAGGTATTTCTGTGGCCTTTCCAGTTGTTGTAGATGTCTTGTGAGGTACATACCAAAAGGGGCATTGTACTCTATAATGGGCCTAATGAGTGACGAGTAGAGGGGAACAATGACCTCTTTTTTCCTGAATGAGAAACCTTTTGTGATGAGGTGTGCCACATAGAAGGATTTCCTGACTACTGTGGCGATGTGATTATCAAAGGAGAGACAACTGTCCACCTGTGTCTCAAGGTCTCTTATCACACTTTTGGTGTTAAGTAGACTACCACCTATGTGGTAGTTCATGGGTACTGAATTTTTACCAAAAGGAAAGACAATGCACTTTTTGGCATTGAGCTTGAGGCCATGGCTTTGACACCAGGCATCTGTCTCAGCAAGGCCCTTTTGTAGGATGTCCACATCTTTTGGAGTTTTGATTATGGCTCCTAGTTTGCAGTCATCTGAGAACTTCATTAGCCAAAGACCTTCTGTGTTGGCCTGTACTTCAGAGAAGTAGATACCAAACAGGAGAGGACCCAGGACTAAACCCTGTGGTACTACACTTGTCACTGGTCTGAAGCTGGATTTGGAGTCTGCTACTTTCACAGTGTGGGTTCTGTCAGTGAGCCAGTTGGCAACCCATCTTGTAACATAGGGATTTATACCTAGTTTAGTGAGTTTATCTATAATTTCAGAGTGGGGGATGGTGTCAAAAGCCTTGGCGAGATCTAGATAGGCTGTGTGAACCACCTTACCCTCATCTACGGCTTTTGTGACTGCTTCAAAGAAGTCTATCAAGTTTAGGAGACATGATCTGCCTTTTACAAACCCGAACTGGGTGGGGTCCTGAGTTTGGAGATTACCAATGTCATTGTTTATAAGTTCCATGATGATAAGCTCCATAGCCTTGCAGACCAGGCTCATTAGGCTAATGGGGTGGTAGTTTCCGGGGTCTGTGGTAGCTCCCCCTTTGTGGAGTGGGATAACTGTCAATCTGCGCCATTCAGTGGGCACAAAGCCTGAGGTGAGGCTATGATTGAACATGGTACTTAGGTGGGGTGCCAGTTTGTTCTGTAGTTCATGTAGAACACAGCCTGGGATGTCGTCAGGTCCCACGGATGCTGTATTCTTGGCTTTGGATAGTGTGTTTTTTACCTGTGCAGCCGTGATTACAGGAACTTTGCATTCTTCTGGTATAGAGATGGGCCCTTTAGTGGATGACAGAGGGGTAAAGTTAGCACTGACCCTATCTGCCAGGATGTTGGCAATATCAGTTGGTTCTGTATATTTAGTGCCATTGTGCTGTAACTCAGAACAGATCTGAGTGTTGCCATTGAGATTCTTGACATAGCTATAGAATGCTTTGTGGTTGTCTTTAGAGTCAGTGGCGATTTTCTTTTCATAACTAGCTTTGGAGGATTTTATGAGGGATCTCAGCTTCTTACTGAAGCTGACCAGGGAGTTTCTCCAATCATGGGATTTTACTCTTTTTTGCAACAGTTTCTTTCTTCTGTTGTAGAGTTTGTTTATGGCAGGGGACCACCAGATTGGCTTCCTTTTTTTGGAGGATAGCATCTTGGTTCTGTTAGGGATTGCATGATCCATGCACTCATGTAAGTGCTTATAAAGTGCATGTGTGTAGGATTCAGCTGTCATACCTCTATTGTCCGTCAGCATGGGTGTCATGAGGTTTGCCACTTCTGTCTTAAGAAACGTGAAGTTGGCTTTGGAGAAATTTTTTTGCTGTGGTTTCCCTAATGGGGGGTGGCGGAGGGATGTGGATGTCTAGGGTGATTAGCTTATGGTCGGATCTGACCAACATGGAATTGACCTCTGGTGTGGAGCACCGGTTGCCCATGTTGGTAATAACCAGGTCTAGGATATTGCTGCCCCTGGTGGGGGTGTGGATAAGTTGATCCATGGCATTGGAATTTATGAATTCCAGAAAACGTTGAGCACAAGAGTCGGTACATGAGTAGTTTTCCCAGTTAATGGTAGGGTAGTCGAAATCGACCATTATTAGTGTGTTAGGTTGTACCCTAATATTTTCTAGTGTATTAAGAAATGAAGAGTGGGAATCCTGGGACATGGTGGGGGATCTGTAGTAAGCTACAATTTGGATTGCAGTCTTGCCCAGAGTTAGTTGCACTTGGATAATCTCGGATGCATTATGCTGAGCAACTAGCCTGGAGTTGTGGATATCCTTAATGAATATGGACACACCTCCGCCTTTAGTGTTTCGGTCCAGGTTAGGTGGCCGAAAGGTGTGGTATGAATTACAGCCTGGTAATGCAGGGGTACTCTCTGGAGCCTTGAACCAGGTCTCTGTCACTGCACAGATGTCGATGTTCTCCATTTTAAGGAGTGCCTCGAGAGAGTGCATTTTGAGGTTTAGACTTCTAGCATTGAGTATCAATACCCTCAGATTCTTCTTGCCTGTACCTGTTAGGGTGGTGAATTTGTCATTTGAACCTTGCCTAAAAAAGGCACTATAGGGGTGGCTAGAGCCTTAGCCAGTATCCGGAATCCCAGGGGCGACAGGTGCAGGCCATCTCTGGCAAAGCATCGTGGCTTGTCGATGATGTCATCCCAGGCAGACAGATACTGGATCCCCTTAGAATGACACCAGAAGCTTAGCCAATTGTTGAAGTCAATCATTTTGTCCTTGTACTGTGGTATCATTCTGGGTGATGGCAGGATGCTACACAGGGCTAGGGTCATACCTGCCTGGGCTACAAGATCGGACAGCTCCTCCATGTCCCTTTTCAGGTACATCTCAGGTCATTCACACCAACATGGACAATGGCAGAGTCATATTTGTACTTGTTGTGGAGTGACCTGAGTGCATGCGTTATGTGGCGGATCCTGGAACCTGACAGGCAGCTGACAGTAACTTTCTCCTTGTTTAGCCTGGTGAGTGGAACATCAGTGTGCCTGACTATAGAGTCACCTATGACTAGAGTGTTGGGTACGTTGTTATGCCTTATGGGCTGTGGTTGAGTGGCACACTGAGTTTGTGGGCTATGTGTCATTTGGGTTGTGTTGGGGGGTGGAGGTTGCTTGTGTTTCTGCTTTGGAGGTCCCTGTTGCTTGGTCAGGTTTTTACTGAGAGCCTCCGCAAATGTAGGTGTGTGTTTTGTGTTTCTATGTGTGTGTTTTGGTGGTGTAGGTTTTGAGGGACTATGTGCTGAGTGTGGTGTGGTGCAAGTGTTTACCTTCTCCTCTTGACTGTCTAGTCCAGTCTTGGGTGAAGAGAGCTTTGCTTCCAGTTTGGCTATATAAGTGCATCTCTCACAGGTTGTAGTGTTGGGTGGTAGGAGGAGAGGGTTGTCTGTGTACATGAGGCAATTACTGCATTGCCCCAAGATGCCCAGATTCATCAGGTAGACAGGAGAAAACACCGGGGGCTGACCCTTGGACATGCCTGGATAGGTGCTTATTTGTTAAGTACTAGAAACTATTTTCCTCTAGACAGTGAGGAAAGTTGAGTGCTGTAGTAATTTGTAGCTTATTTAGTGCTTGCAATACGTTCTGAACAAGTGCTGAAACAAAAAACTGGCTAGTTCTACGAAACAAAATTAAGCTAGAAGTCTTCCCTCCAACACAGAAAGGCTTGGGGGCCTAGAAGCCTACAAATAGTCCTGGACACAGCAAATCTATATCCAAGTTAGACTACCCACAGGAAAGGCAGGAAACAAGCTTAGAAAAAGTTTATTTTATTTTTTTTTTTAGTGGAAAGAGAGAAAGTAGCAGAAACTAAGCTGATTGGCCTTCTCAAATGTTCTCAAATGATCTGCAAAAACAGGGATTGAGGAAATTAATATGGAAGGCCCTGGTTCCACCTGACAGAGAAAGCACCTCTGACTGAGGCAGCTAGGAAGGTGTGCTGGACCACATTACTTATGGTTGATCACTGCCTGGGGTTGCGATATCGTTATGTCTAGAATGTCCTCCTGTTTGCAATTTTGAAGAAATCCTTCCTGCCCAGTTTTTACTCTTCTAAGATTTTTGAAATATTGCTCAGGCAGCCTGCCATAGACTTGGCTGTCTGTGCCAGCAACAGCGTTTGGTGAACGTGTCAGACAAAGTACAGCTGTGTACACTTACCATAAATGTAGATGTTTGAGTGTATTCACTGTTGCAGTCCTGACTATTGGGATTTCCTGCCATGAAAGTCCTCGTCCGGCCTGACTACCAGTGAAATTTCTTTCCAGCTCCCAGGCAGACGGACACACTGACTGGTGTCAGTATGTTCGGGTATAAAGATAGCCAGCCTGTGTCATACCACCAGTGTTTTCTTGCCCTCAACTAGGAGGAACCCTAAACAGATAGGAGGTATCCAAAAAAGAACCTGACGCAGGAAGTGAGCCAAGGAGGGGATTTTCTTGGCTAAGCAGCAAAAGAGAATCAGCTACATAGTAGGCTGAGGGGGTTGGTGGGAGGGAATGAAGAATGCAACAGTAAATATATTCAAACATCTACAGTTATGGTAAGTGTACACAACTGTACTATGTTCTTTGTGTTTTTCTGTCACAGTCCTGACTACTGGGAAGATTCCCAGCGCTGAAAGGAGGGAGGAAGATGTCTATGGGGAAGAGAAAATGCCCTGCAAGACAGCAGTGGCAAAGCCTGCTCTAGACCTGGAGAAGGATGCCAGGTGCTAGTGCTTGATGAAGGTATGCACTGAAGACCACGTGGCAGTCACCAAGATTTCTTTGGTGGGGACACACTTTAGAAAAGCAGTGGAAGTAGCAGCTGCCCTAGTGGAATGAGATTTTATCCATACTGGTGGCACTTTGCCATGTGAGCTATAACAAAAGCAAATGTAGTGTGCAAATCCATTTGGAAATAGTTTGCTTAGAGACAGGCTTACCTTCTTTTCTAGAGGCAAAGGTAATGAAAAGCTGAACAGTCTTTCTCAAAGCCTTTGTCTTGTCCAGACTGAAACATAGCTGTGTGTACATCCAAGGAATACAGAATTTTCTCCTCTTTGTTTTGTGGATTAGGGAAAAAAGGTAGGGAGATGGATGGCCCGATTCAAAAAGGTGTCAGTGATCACTTTAGTATAAAGAGTGGACTGGTTCTGAGACAGACCCTATCCCTGTAGAAGATAAGGCAAGGTTCCACTGCCATGAGGGTCTGCAACTCAGAAACCCTCTTGGTTGAGGTGATACCCAGAAGAAGAACAATGTTTTCCATGTCAGGAACTTTAGGTCTGCATAAGCTGCTGGCTCAAAGGGGGGGGGGGGGGGGCAAGGTCAGTTTCTCTAGCACAAAATTAAAGTCCCAAGGAGCAGTAGGTTTCCTTCTGGGTGGTCTAATGAGGATTACTCCCTTAAGAAATTGCTTTAAGAGTGGATAGTACAAAAGGGGAGGGTGACAGGGCACATATGCAGAGATGGCTGACACGGGGAATTTAATGGAAGAATGAGATAGCCTGATTCCGCAGGCCAGTCAGTATTCCAAGATGCTGGAAACATGCTGATTTAGGATCTAGGTGGTGATCTTTGCACCAAATAGAAAATTTTTCCACTTAGCTGAGTAGGATTTCCCACTGCTAGGCCTTCTAGATTCTTTGAGGATGCCTAGCACCTGTTTAGTTAGGCCAACACCATTGTGGTTTGTTGTGGGATCATCCATGCTGCAAGGTTGAGGGTCTACAAATTGGGGTGTACAATGTTTCCCTCATTCTGGGTGAGATCACCTACTCTGTGAGGGAGCAGCCATGGGCTCTGGTTGGTGATTTTGAGGCGGAGGGGGTACAAATGCTGTCTGGGCCAGTATGGAGCTCTAAGAATTGCTCTTGGGCCCTCTCTTACCTTGGGCAGAACTTGAGGAAGAAGGGGTATGGGGGAAATGCATAAATAAGCTGTGTCCAAGGGAAGGAGAAGGAATCCATTTTCCAAGCTGTCTCTTGTTTACTCCGGGTACAGACCTTTGGCAGGTTCATAGGTGTTTACTAGGCTAACGACTTCAAGGGGCTTTTTAAGCCTAGCCATGCATCCCAAATCTCTGACAAGTTCTGCTACCCTTGATAAGTGTAAGCATGGGCCTGGGAGATGAACAGTTTACAGGCTACCTGTGTCCATTAGAGACATAGGTGTCAAACCAGGGATGAATTTCCGGTTTCCCATCCAATTGTCCAATTTGCACTTGAATTGGGTTAGGGAGGAACTCTGCTTCACATGGATGGGGAGCCTGTTCCATAGACAGGGTAGTCTCTAGGATGCATACCTATCTCTCCAGCAGGTCCTACGTATATCATGGGCAAGGTTTAAGTCTTTAGAATAGGTAATTCTGGTGTTGCTTTTTTGTGGATATGCAGGAGGTTCATCAGAGTGGGGTTTGACAATGCCCTGTATGCCAGTTATAGATCTCCCCTCAAAAGCCTGTAGAAGACCGAATTGAGGCAGTCTGCATAGGACATATTACTTACACCCTATATTTTTTTAGTGAGGAACCAATTGTTGGATATGCCTGGTTAGATACATACCAAAGGGGGCAATTTACTCAATACTAGGTCTGATGAATGCTGAATACAGTAGGACTTAAATGCCATACCTTTAGTTTCATAGTTTAGTACTAGGCTATCTGCCCTGGGGCATTTGCAAGCCTAGCCCTAGAGATGTGGCTTTCGCCACCCCATGTAGTGGTACTAAGGTGTATAGAATAAATTTAGAATACTGTGCCTTTGTCTAGTAGTGACACATTGAAGACCCCCTTACTTATTAAAATTAGTTTACTGTGCCTCTGTTAAGTAGCGACACAGGGGTGACCCCCGGGGTAAACCTACGATCTCCCATCCACTCGTCAAGATTTCTCTTGAAGAGAGTCAGTGAGGGGCTCTGCCTAACATGGACTGGGATTTTGTTCCAGAGTATGGGAAGCCTCTGAGTTATGAATCTGTCCCTCCAGCATGTTCTATTCATGTTTGTACTGAGGTTTAAATCTTTGGCTCTCGTGGTTCTTATGGATTTTGATTTTTTGAGGTGGAGCATGTCCATCAATTCCTGGTTGGACATGGCCTTGTACGTCAGGTAGAGATCACCTCTGAGCAGGCGGTATGCTACTGAATAGAGCTGGAGTTTCTTTAGCCTGGCAGCATATGACATATGTTGGAGTCCCTTGATCCTCTTGGTGAGGTACTTCTGGGGTCTCTCCAGCTGTTGTAAGTGCCGGGTGAGGTACATACCAAATGGGGCATTGTACTCAATCATGGGCCTGATAAGGGAGGAGTACAGGGGCACGATTACCTCCTTTGATCTGGATGTGAACCCCTTCATGATAAGGCGGGCAAGGTAGAAAGTCTTTCTAACCACTTTGGCAATGTGGGTGTCAAATGAGAGGTCACTATCAACTTGGGTCCCCAGGTCTCTGATTACTTTTTCGGTACTCAGTGGGTTACTGTCTATCTGATAATTTGTGGGTATTTTGTTTTTCCCAAAGGGGATGACTATACATTTCTTGGCATTCAGTTTAAGGCCGTGATTCCGGCACCAGTTGTCCGTTTCGGTGAGGCCTTTCTGTAGGATATATGTGTCAGCTGGTGTATTGACTATGGCGCCTAGTTTGCAGTCATCTGCGAACGTTGTCAGCCACAACCCTCCCATGTTTGCTTTCACATCTGAGAAGTAAATGCCGAACAAGAGGGGTCCCAGGACAGTGCCCTGTGGGACACCACTTGTGACTGGCTTTGAGTCTGACATGGCTCCTGCAATCTTGACTTTATGGGTTCTGTTCTTTAGCCAGTTTGCAACCCATCTTGTGACATATGGATTTACATTTAAGCTATTTAGCTTATCTATGATCCCCGAGTGGGGTATTGTGTCGAAGGCTTTAGCCAAGTCCAGGTAGGCCTTGCCCTCATCAATGGCTCTAGTGACTGTTTTGAAAAAGTCAACCAGGTTCAAAAGGCAGGATCTGCCCTTTACAAAGCCGAACTGGGTGGGATCAAGTGTCTGTAAGTCCCCAATGTCGTTGTTTATGAGTTCCATAATAATTCTTTCCATAGCTTTGCAAACCAGGCTGGTCAAGCTTATGGTGCGGTAGTTCCCAGGGTCTGTAGTGGAGCCTCCCTTGTGGAGTGGGACCACTGTTGCTGTACGCCAGTGTTCGGGTACATATCCTGTAGTAAGGCTAAGGTTAAATAACATTTTTATATGCGGGTTTAGCTCCTCTTGGAGTTCACGTATCACGCAGCCGGGGATACCATCAGGTCCCATAGATGCTGTGTTTTTTGCTTTGTTGAGGGCGGTTCTCACCTGGACATCAGAGATGACAGGGAGGTTACATTCAGCTGGGATGAGTATTTCTTCTTTTGGAGATGAGGGAGGGGAGAAATTTGCACTGAACCTGTCTGCCAGAATGTTGGCAATATCTGTGGGTTCGGTAAATCTTTTGTCGTTGTGTACTAACTCTGAGCATATCTGAGTGTTTCCGCCCAGGTTTCTAACATAACTGAAGAATGCCTTGTGGTTATCTTTAGTGTCCTTGGTGATTTTTCTCTCAAAGTTGGCCTTCGATATTCTTATGAGAGAACGTAGCTTTCTACTAGTGCTGATCAGAGATGCCTTCCCTTTATGGGATTTTGCTCTGTCTTGCAGTAGCTTCCTTCTTTTGTTATACAATTTGTTTATGGCTGGGGTCCACCAGAGAGGACGCTTTCCTTTGGTGGAGAGGGTCTTGGTTTTATTTGGGATTGCACGATCCATGCATTCTTGGAGATGTCCGTAGAAAGCATTTGTGTGGGATTCAGCATTGTGGGATGTGGTTTCCATTGGCCCTGTGGGCTTAAATGATACCATCTCAGTCTTGAGAAGTGTAAAGTCGGCTTTTGAGAAGTTTCTCACTGTAGTCTTTTGTGCTGGGGGTGGAGGTGGTAAATGTATATCCAGGGTGATTAGTTTGTGGTCAGATCTCACTAGTGAGGGCAATACTTCCGGTGTGGAGCATTTTGTCCCCATGTTTGTGATGATCAGGTCTAGTATATTATCCCCCCTTGTGGGAGAGGTGATTAGCTGTTCCATTGCATTTGAGTTTATGAATTCCAGGAACCTTTGGGCTAGGGTGTTAGGGCTAGAATAGTGTACCCACGCTATGTTAGGGTAGTTGAAGTCTCCCAATAAGATGGTATTTGGTGAGACATTCATATCTTCCAATGTCTTCAGGAAGGCTGAGTGGGGTTCTTGAGATTGGGAGGGTGGTCTGTAACATGCAACCAGTTGTATAGCAGTTTTGTCTATGGTTAGCTGCACCTGGATGGTCTCTGATGCTTCATGAGTTGCCACTAACCTAGAGGTGTGGGTATCCTTGATGAATATGGACACTCCCCCTCCCTTTGTGGTTTGGCCCAGGTTTTGGGGCGAAAAGCATGATCTGAGGTAAAGCCTGGTAGCGCTGGGGTGCTCTCAGGAGCCTTGAACCAGGTCTCGGTTACAGCAGACATCGATGTTCTCCATACTGAGGAGTGCTTGAGAGCCTGCATCTTGAGATTTAGACTTCTGGCGTTGAGCAGCATTACCCTTAATTTTTTCCATTTTGTTTTCTAAGGAGGTGGGTTCGTCTTTTGAGCCTTGCCTAAAAAGGCACTATGGGGTGGCAAGAGCCTTAGCCAATATCCGAAGCCCAGTGGTGACAGGTGCAAGCCGTCCCTTGGCCGGAGTGGCTTGTCCAGCATGTCATCCCAAGCAGACAGACATTGGATCCCCCTAGAATGACACCAGTAACTGAGCCAATTATTAAAGCTGATCATCTTGTCTTTGTATTGTGGCATCATTCTTGGTGAGGGCAGGATGCTGCTCAGGGTCAGGGTCATACCAGCCTGGGCTACATAATCAGAGAGCTCCTCTATGTCTCTTTTCATGTAGTCCAAGGAGGTACGTCTCAGGTCATTCACGCCGGCATGGACAATGACGGAGTCATATTTATACGTGCTTTTGAGTGACCTGAGTGCGTGTGTTATATGGCGGATCCTAGCCCCCGATAGGCAGCTTACCATTACCCTCTCCTTGCTCAGCCTGGTAAGTGGGACGTCAGTGTGTCTGACTATAGAGTCACCTATCATTAGTGTATCAGGCATAGTGTTTGGCCTTAAGGGCTGTGATTTATTGACACACCGATTTATTGAAGTATGTGTTGCTTGTGTTATGTTTTGAGGTGGTGGATTTTTGGGTGTCTGCTTTGGGAGCCTCTGTTTTGGTAAGTTTTTTAATAGAGCCTCCGAGTATGTTTTTGTGTTATGTGCTTGATTTGCAGTTGGGGTATGTCTATGTGTGACTGGGTTTGTTGTGTGTGTGGTTACCTTCTCCTCCTGTCTGGTCTTGCCAGTCCTGAGTTGAGAGAGTTCAGCCTCCAGTTTGGCTATATAGTTGCATCTCTCACATGTATTTGTGTTTGTTGGGAGGAGGAGAGGGTTGTCTGTGTACACGAGACAATTATAGCATTGTCTCAAGATTCCCAGATTAACCAGCTGAGCAGGAGAAGATGCTAGCAATCTACCACTCGACATGCTAGAATATTATAAGCGAGTGCTGTGCCTTTAAGGGAAGTGGTTGGGGTGGTAGGTGGATGTAGTGCTACTTGAGTTTGAGAGTGCTTGCTTAGAAGAGAAGCTTTGAGAACAAGTGCTATGCTTATAATATAACGAGTATACTGGTTATTCTAAGAGTAGAGCTTTCTAAGGGAAAATTTGAAGAGCAGACTTGGCGGAGCCAGGAAAAGTTTAACCCTGTTTAACCGGCGCTGCGCTATGCGCACAATCGCTCAAAGCCGCACTAATGCGGATTTTAAACAGGGAACTTCAAAAGAGCTAGAAATGGTCCAAAACAACCAATTACTACAGCTCTTGTGCTGAAGTCACTCCATCAGGGACAGATAGGCTGCTCAAGGCTCCCCACTCCCACTGGTGAGCAAAGAAACTTCCTTCTTATCCAAGTAAGGTAATGGACAACACAGGAACTACACCACAGCCCAGAATACAGCAAAGCCTGTAAACTGATCTAAACTAGTCGAGGAGAGGCGGGAAAACAAGGATTATTTTTGTATTTTTTTGTTTTTAGATAGAAAACACCCAGAAATACAGAAGGAAGCAATAAATCTATTACACAGGCTAGCACACTTTAGTGGGCAGCCTCAATAGTTAAATTAAACAAACAAACAACAGATTTTCGATTAATTTTCGACCAGGTAAATTTTTAAGTACAGATACTATAAAATGCAGCAAACAGTTAAAATAAAACAGTATAAGCTTGTTTAAAATAAGCAAGAGAAGGTATTCCAAGTAAAAAACAGAAAAAAATACTTAAATCTGGAAAGTAGTCGCTTTTCTCAGTTCTCTGTAGCTAGGACCACTCTGCAGGACCACGTGGAGCTGTCTCCGAGTAGTATAGCCAGAAAAAAATGCTCTGAGGTGTATTTTAAACAGGGAACTTCAAAAGAGCTAGAAATGGTCCAAAACAACCAATTACTACAGCTCTTGTGCTGAGGTCACTCCTTCAGGGACAGATAGGCTGCTCAAGGCTCCCCACTCCCACTGGTGAACAAAGAAACTTCCTTCTTATCCAAGTAAGGTAATGGACAGGGTAAGTTTATAAGTTGCGCAACACAGAATGATTTCCTCATCACTGTAGACGCATGATGGTCTAGACTACTACCTGTGTGTGTCCCTGACTACTGGATCAACTCTAAGGGGTGTGTTGTAAATATGATAGCTACCAGGGATGGATGCCATTCCAAAAGATACTATTATCCATTTCTTGGCATTTAGTTTTAGTCCATGGCTCTGACACCAGTTTTGTGTCTGTGTCAGCCCATCCTGTAGAACAGGGATTCCCAACCCGGGGTACGCGTACCCCCAGGAGTACGTGCTTGGTTGGTTAGGGGTACGCGGGGAAAAATTAGCAATGGCGGAAAGTAGTCCTGCCTTAGGCACTTCAATCGCGCAAACTCGGAAGTTTTCACAATCACGCAAACTCAGAAGTGTTCTGTGAAGGCGCCAACGTGTTCCCGCTTGAATACTGTAACCGTTACAGTTAACTGAAGAAGGTTGTGTGTCGCTGCGTGTAATTCTGTGTCAGGTGTGTGCAGGAACTGTGGGATCACGAAAACAGGAAAGGTAAGAACAACAGGTGCTTTTAAATAATAGAAAAATCTCGATGTTTAACATCCACAGCTTTTTATTATTTTTTATTATTTGTAAATTGATACATTATTAAGTTTAGGCACGCTATGTAAAAAGTCAGAAACTACACTTTTGAAAAAGAAAAAGAAAGTAAAATTTTAGACTTATATTACTTTAATCACTTTACATTTAAGCTACACGAGTATTCTTAGCACTTTATTGTTCATTAACATACTGAAAGTTAAAAGGACTCATAATGGAATCACATATTTAAAAGACTTAGTTAGAATGATCATAATATTCTGCAGCAGTAGCTATTCAGCAACTGAAATGTTTAAACTTCGAGTCTATCTTTTGTACTTTTTATCTTTCGGCAACTCAGAGATTAATTTTGTTAATGAATGCATTTTATAATTATAAAGGTTTTCTAACAGAACGAAGTTATGCCAGGTTGCAACGTTCATTTTAATGCACTTCATGTAAATGTTGGTGTTATTGACGTTGAATAGCAGTTGTATATTGTAAGAAAGGAAAGATTCTTGTAGGCACGCAGCATTTTAAATAAGACTCACTAAATATGAGCTATCCAACAACTGAAATACCTAAACTTCGATTGTATATTTTTTACTTTTTTGTTAATAAATGTAGTTTATAAATACAAGCTTTGCTTAATAGAACAAAGTGGTGCCAGGTTGTAACGTGCACTTTAACGCATTTCATTATTTGAAGAGTTGTTTTCTGACATTTAACAATAGTTTGTATATTCTAGGAAAGGAAAGATTCTTGTAAGCACGTAGCACTTTAAATTAGACTCACCAATTATGAGTCACTAATTGTTTCTTAATTTATTATTTTTTAATTGAGGGTGTGATATAAACACATCCCTAACTCTTGTGGTTTATCTTGAGAAAGCCTGACATAGGTACAGGTGAAAGCGCTTGATTGATATATCTGTTTGTTTCGTGCAGTCCGCTGGTTGTGTTTCAATAAAGAATTTTACTACAACATCTTGAAGAGTTTTTTCGGAAGCCTAATTGGAAGAGTTTATTGGATTTACGTGGTGCCTTTTTTGCTGTTTTGTTCTTTGCTTTTAAATAATATTTCACAAGTGTTGCAAAAATTTTGTTTAGATAGAGTTAGACTGAGAATAACCTTTTAGAATTTCGTAGTATGGCTTTATATTGGCATCCTGTGTGTGCTTATTTAAATGGTTATTACAATTAGCTTAATTTTTAAAATGAGCCTAATTTTATAAATATTTAGATTTTACTGTTAGTAAAGTGTAGTATTTGTCATTTTGACAAAGGTTTTTACTAGTAGGGGGTATTGTTTCAGCACTATTTGTTCATGCTTAACTTCATTGTTTGTTTGTATAGTATTATTTCTTGTATGCTTACTGATGAAGAGAAGCACATTTAAACAATTTGTTAATCTTTTTAATTAAGCGTGAGCGTGTGCTTAATTACCACTTGTATATAAAGATAGTGAGCACTGTTTTGTAGTTTTTAGTCTGAAGGAGAGACACTGTAATTTTACTTGTTCTATTAAAATCGGTTGCCTTGGGATTTGGTTTCTAGCTCATCTGTTTGTTTCTTAGAATTTCCGAACTTGTGCATTCAGATGTGGATTTTTTTTTTGCACTGTCAGCCTAGGCCCTATGGTTACACTTTATTTCTTTTGCTCAGCAGAAGCTAATTTGAAAAGAAGGAATGTATATGTATGCCTGCCATCATTCAGTATGAGTGTGTTCAAACACTGCTGTGACCTACGTATGACTCTGCAGCAGACAGTACTAGTCTGTATGAATTTATTAGTCTTAAGAAGACGAGATACTTAGTTGATGCGTTGCTGTACTCAATGTTTGATGCCAGTAGTAGTTGTGCAACTGTGGTTTTAAGAAGAAATCTGTTCTGAGAGAGAAATTTTCAAACTAAGTTTCTGTGTTACTACTGTTTTGTATGGAGATTCCATTTGTCTTGACTGCTGAAAGAGATTTCAGTCTGAGCTGTCAGATCTGTTTATGTCTGAGTTATAACAGATTTATTTCAGTTGTAAGGAAGACTGTGTAAGGACATGTGTGATATCTGTTTTAGGTTCCAGCTACTTGTATGCCCCTCCCAAAAAACCCCTCAAAGTTATTGAATATTTGCATACTCACTAGTTTTTGATGTGATAAAATTGGTTTTGCCACCTTGCTGTGTAATCAATGGCATACAGTGGCAGGTTTTTACAGTTTCTAGACTGGGATGCGCGTCTGGTAATATGTCATGCTATTTAAATGTTGGGACCCCATTAAACAGTTGTGAAAGCCAATTAATAGTGTTCTTGCATTCACATGCAGGTATATATTAGCTGCTGTAGCAACTCAGCACACAGGTCTGCACCTACAGTCATTTGGCAGCTCTACATTTTTCTTTATTATTGTATCAGAGAGTACATACATCATTAAGCATCGCTGCAACAGTTCTTAGAATTAGGGCTCTATGCAAGATGTGTATTTCCTTACTTAATTTAAATTAAAATGTATATCTAAAAATAATAAATCTTATATTTAGGGTGTATTTGTGTATATGCATTTCATGCGCCATGTAAACATTTATTACTATTCAATGCATGTCATCAGCTCCCCAACTAAAGCACCTTATCTCAGTTCCATTTAGTCAACGGTATGTCAAATGTTAGTTTGGTGTCTTTTACTGCTCTTGATGAGTTGTTTCATATTTTCAACTTGCATTATGATTCGGTTGAAGTGGTCATTACATCATTAGAATTTATGTAAACTTTACCAGTTCTGTTTTTGAGAGTGAGAAAAGGAATTTAGAAGATATGCCTGGTATATTGATATTCAGTTGAGTGGATAGTTTGCATATTGCAGTTACTATATTTCTAATTATCAAGCATGGTAGTCTTTTTTTTTTTTTTTGTTTTTCTTAGCTTTACCTTAGCTTGCCTTTTGTCTTATGGCTTTTGTTACTCCCTCATCTCTTTTGTATAGCTACACAGCCTTAAAACTTTAAAAAAAATACAAATAGCTGAATATCACATTTAACTGTGAGCTTCCAGATGAAGTTGTTAGTAAGCCATTATTACGTGTTCCAAATTTTGACCATTTGTTCCACATTATGAGGGCTGATGTTCCTCATTTTGGAGATGGAAAGTTGAAAGCTATGCCTGTAAAAAGTAAGAATTTAGCTAAGAGAAACACTGGTAGTAGTAGTAGTGCTTGAAGATTATGCAAGTCACGTTGTGGGAAAGGTAACTAACTCATAGCAGCTGATATGTTTGTAGACCAAGTGAATTAAGTTCTTGGAGATCAATTGGTCCTTTCAAGACTTGAATTGTAGTACTTGCTGAGATACACTTGATGCTTAAGTTAAGAGTTAGATTAGAAATTAAATGAGATATATGTTAATAATTACATTATTTTAATGACTTTTGTTTGGCAAGAGAATGTAGTGGAATGTTGTATGACTTTTGGGTGAACATGCACTCTGATATATAAAGTTGTTTGTTAATAGCAGCCTCTAAGATTGTCATACTGACTGATTTGAAAACTGCCTTTAATCTTAATCCGCCACTGGTCAGATGCATTTTCTTTGAATGTGGATTTCAATACTGATTCAGTGAATATGAGTTTCAGAGGCAGAGAAGTTTTAATGCCAAGTCTGTTTTCATTGCAACACTTTGTTTAGCTTTAGCAAATGTCTGTCAGTGTTTGTGCTTTATTAAGTATATTTGAAATACAAATTTTAAATTAAATCCAAATATCTGTATTCATTAGAAAAAAGTGTGCACACTGACAGTTTTGAACAGTGTTTATGGCAAATGGGGAGAAGTGGGGATACAGCCAAGTAATGGGAGAATGGAATGGCTGTGGGGCGGGGGCAAAATTACACACATTTTGCTTTCATGTAGTACTACTTACATTTTTGACATGGAAAATTGAGAAACTTAGTTTTTTCTTATCTTAACAGTTACAGTTCTTTTTATCATTATTTAAATTTAATATTAAAATTAATTTCGGAATTGTCTTATTACTAGATATTGTGATGGATTAGTGGCTGAAACCAGGCACAAAAGAGCTGATGCATGATATGAGCATGGAATGTGATTAGAGTACTTCTCAAGACATGTCCAACATTTTGGTGCAAAACACTAACCAGGCACAGTCCTTAGTTTCTCAAAGAGGGAAAAAGAGAAAGTACTGTGATGGATACATGAAATATGGATTTTTGTATGTGGGAAATGAAGACTGTCCTAAGCCCCAATGCGTGGTGTGTGGGGAAGTGCTGTCAAATGGTAGCATGAAACCTTCCCTACTTTTACGACATTTAGAAACAAAACATGCTAACTATAAAAACAAAGAATACAGTTTTTTCAAACGGTTAGCGGAAAATAACAAAAGAATGAATCTGACATCATACATCCTGCCAGGTAACAAAGACTACGAAAATGCAGTTGAAGCTAGTTACCGTATTAGTTACCGTATCGCAAAATGTGGTAAAAGTCATACCATAGCTGAGACTCTAATATCTCCCTGTATAACAGATGCTGTTCGATGTATGCTTGGAGAAGAACATGTGCGGAAAATGACCACCATCCCTTTTTCGAACAATACAATATCTCGAAGAATTGAAGAGATGTCTGATGATGTTGAAATGACAGTAATAGGTAGAATTAAAAGCAGTAATATTTTTGCTATTCAAGTTGATGAAAGTACAGATGTTGCCAATTGTGCTATTTTGCTTGTTATTGCAAGGTATTTGAAAGATAATGAAGTTGAAGAAAACCTTTTGCTTTGTCATCCTCTGTCACAATGCACAAGGGGTGAGGATATATTTAATGTTATTGATTGTTATTTCAAAGAAAAGGAGATTAATTGGTCTAACTGTTGTGGATTATGTACTGATGGTGCCAAGTCTATGTCAGGGATTTACTCTGGTCTTCGTGGTCTTGTCATGAAGGTAGCATCCAATATAAGTTGGAGCCACTGTTGCATCCACAGACAAAGTTTAGCATGCAAGAACCTCCCTGGTGAATTAAAAGTTGTTTTGGATGAAGCTGTGAAAGTGGTGAATTTTATAAAATCAAAGTCCACAAACTCAAGAATTTTCAAAGCTTTGTGTGAAGAGATGATGAGTCCTCATTCTACTCTGCTCCTTCATACAGAAGTAAGGTGGCTTTCTCGTGGTAAAGTACTTACCCGGCTGTTTGAACTTAGACATGAAGTCCAGGTGTTTTTCGAAGACCATCCTTTCTTCCTTGCTTCCAAGTTACACGACTGTAATTGGCTTCAGGCACTTGCATATTTATCAGACATTTTCCAGATTATAAACAAATTAAATTTGACATTTCAGAATAGCTCAATAACTATCTTCAATGTCTCAGACAAAATTGAATCTATGATTAAAAAAATAGATTTTTGGAGGTCATGTCTTGAAAATGGCCAAACTGAGGTATTTGAAACTCTGCATAATTTCTTATCTGAAAACAAGCTTAATCTATCCCGGGAAATAAGGAAGAAACTAAATGAACACTTGAATGGGCTAAAATCGGACTTCCAGAAGTACTTCTCCAAACTTGAAGAAGAAATCTATTGGATTTCAAATCCTTTTGAAGAACAATATGTCCAGGCAGCTAAATTATCAGTCAAGGAGAAAGAGAAGTTGATTGAACTTTCAACTGATAGTACTTTAAATGCTGAATTCAAAGGACACTTTCTTATAAACTTTTGGGCAAACATCAGCAGAGAATACGAACAGCTTTCTGACAAGGCCCTTTTGCTTCTTTTGCCATTTACAAGTACTGAACTAGCAGAGAGAGCTTTCTCTTCTTATGTCTTAATTAAAAACAAATATCGTAATAAGCTGAATGCAGTTCCAGATTTACGATTACACCTTTCATCAGTTGAACCCAATTTCAAAAAACTATGTGCCTCAAAACAAGCCCAAGGCTCACATTAAATATGTGCAAGATAAAGTTGCTTAATAATTGTTTGTAGTTTGAAATTTTATTAAGTTTGAAATGTTTAATTGTATGATAACTTATTTATATGTATCGCTGATATATAGACTGTTTGTTCACTTTACTATTAAAGATTGTTTTTTATTATTAAATCTTATTCGTTACATTTACAACACATACATTGGACATAAAAGCAACTATTACAAATGCCAACAATATGAGGGGTACAATTTCAGGGAAATGGATTGCCAAGGGGTACGCAAGTCAAAAAAGGTTGGGAACCACTGCTGTAGAACATTTCTGTCATGTGAGATTCAATGACAGCTAACTTGTAATCATCTGCAAATTTAGTCAGCCAGAGACCACTGACATTGGCCTTGACTTCTGAAAAGTAAATGCTAAAAAGGAGTGGTCCAAGGCCTGATCCCTGAGCGATTCCACTTGTGACTGGCCTTGTTGTAGAGGTGGACTTCAGAATTCTAACTTCCTGGGCCCTGTCTGTGAGCCAGTTGGCTATCCACTGGGTGACATACAGGTTTGTACCTAACCTCTTGAGTTTGTGAACAATGCCCCAGTGGGGTATTGTATCAAATGCCTTGGCCAGATCAAGGTAGGCAGTGTGAACATCTTTGCCCTCATCCATTGCTTTGGTTACCTTCTCACAGAAGTCCACCAAGTTGAGTAGGCATGACCTTCCCTTGACAAATCCAAACTGGGTTGGGTTCAGTGTCTGGAGGTTTACTATATCTCTGTTGATCATCTCCATGATAATTCTTTCCATGGCTTTACATATAAGACTAGTGAGACTTATGGGTCTGTAGATCGTCCACCTTTGTGCAGAGGGATCACTGTTGCCTTTCCCCATTCATGAGGCACGAAGCCTGTTTGGAGGCTACAGTTAAATAGTAATTACAGAGGCACTGACAGGTCATGTTTCATACTACTTAGAAGGCATCCGGGGATATTGCTTGGGCCCACTGGTGCAGTGTTCTTGGTCTTAGAGTGAGCATTAAGGACCTGTTTAACATGTGCATTCTCTTTGGATGCAAAGAGGTCCACCTGTGACATTCCCCATGTTTGGGTTATGGATTAGAAGATTTTTGGTGTAGATGCCACTCATGAGGGTCCATCAAGTTTCTGCTGAGATGGTCTGCCAGAGCAGTTTGAACTCCTGGAAGGTATTGTGCTATCAGGTGCAAGCCCACAGACTGAGCTGTTTACCAGACTTGCATTGCTAAATGGGCACAAGGGGTGAGAATTTGTCCTTCCCTGTCTGCTTATGTACCACATAACTGTGGTATTGTCTGTCTTGATTAATAGGACACCAGAGGTCCATTTTATCTTGAAGGCTAATAGACCCTTTAATACTGCCATGAGTTTCTTCCAGTTGATCTGTCTATCCTTGGATCTGGAATCCCACTTCTCCTGGGTTTGGAGGGTCTGGACATGAGCCCCCCATCTCTGATTAGGGTTTGAACCGGAGGAGACATTTTGAAGGGAAGGCCCTGATTCTGGGAGCAAGCTTGCACCCACCATGCAAACTCTGTTTTGAGGCAAGGGATCTTGGTCTCTAGGGATTGCGAGCTCTGGCACCAGATATTCTTCAGGTACCACTGGAGCTTCCTCATGTGTAGTCTGGCAAGGGGAACCATGAGGATAGGTATCCCAAAGCTTGAAGAAATTCCCTTGCTGAGATGCAATCTCTCAATTACATCCTGTGGAAGAAATATGTCAGGAAGGAGACTTTTTCTGGAGGGAGGAATCCACAAGAGCCCCCAGGAAGACAATCTTTTTTATTGTCGAAGTGAGGGATTTCTGTAGGTTCACTGTGAACCTCAGTGAGGAAAGGAGGTCCTGGGTGAATCTGAGGAGCTTGGCCTGATCTGTAGCCTGTATGAGGCAGTCGTCCAGGTAAGGATAGATTTTTATCCCCCTGGTCCTGCAGAAGGCTATTGCTGGTGCTAGGCACTTTGTGAAAACTCTTGGTGCCGTAGATTAGTCAAGGGGCATTGCAGAAAATTGACAGTGACTGGATCCTGCCCTGAAGCGAAGAAATCTTCTGTGGGACTCCTGAATAGAGATGTGGAGATAAGCATTTTTAGGTCTACAGAGACCATAAGGGCATGGGGGGGATATCATGGGCAGCAGTCTTTGGAGGGTTAACATCTTGAACATGGGCATCAAGAGGAATTGATTGAGGTAGGACAGATCCAAGATGGGGCACCAAGAGCCTTTCTTTATGGGGACCAGAAAGAGCCTGGAATAGAATATTTCTCCCTGCTGGGCAGTGGGAACTGGTTCTACTGCTCCCTGAGAATGCAGTATCTGGATCTGAGTCATGGCCAGTGTTTTTTGATTTTGAGGACATCTGGATAACTTAAGTATTTTAAATACTCTTTGAAAGTGAGTGTAGCCATTTGAAATAATGTCTGGAACCTTTTTTGATTTTGGGGGACATCTGGATAACTTGAGTATTTTAAATACTCTTTGAAAGTGAGTGTAGCCATTTGAAATAATGTCTGGAACCTTTTGTCTGAGGTGATGAAAGTCTAGAGGTATGTTTGAAAAGAGACAGCCTTCCTCCTAGCTTTGGGGTGGGGAGGTGAGGGGTGGTTGAGTCATTCTTGCTCTCTGGATGTGAGTTGGGGTCTAGAACTCCCTTGCCTAGATGCCTCTGAGGCCCACTGCCTGCCCCTTTGTGACAGTTGCCTCTGTCTGAGTGACCTATCTCTTTCAGATTTCCTCTGCCTACTCCTAGGCTGGATGGGAAAGGACCAGTGTTTGGCTGGAAAACATCTGCTGAACCTGGACGGTTGTATACCTGAAGGAAATATTTTACTGTCTGCACTGACTTAGGTTTATCCTCCATCTGTGTAAGGACTTCTTCTGCCTTGGGCTTGAATAGAACCTCCTTGTCAAGGGGGCATCTAACAGGTTGGACTTGGCATGTTCTTGAAGAGTTTGTTCTCAGAGCCAAGCACACCTCCTAATAATAGATCCACTAGTAGCTGCTCTGCAAGATGCCTCCATGGCATCACAGACATAGAGGGAATGTTTAGCGACCTGAACACTGGAATGACAGAGGTCAGTCAATTCTTTTGTGAGGTTTTTGTCTTCAAAACTTCTGTTTAAGCTGTTCTAGTGCAGTCTGTTGGCGCTTACTCATGTGAAATTGATATTTAGGACCTTCATGGCAAGGGTGGTGGATGTATAAACTTTCTTGCCAAACCTGTCGAGGGCCCTGCTCTCTCTGTCTGTAGGAAGCAGATTCTTAGAGGAACTGGTTCTGGGTCCTTTAGGTCCTGGAGCAATAACTTTGGGGTCAGCAGAAGGGCTTCTGTAAAGATACTTATGGGAATCCTGGGTACTGTAAAACCTGTCTGACTTACGTGGGGCAGGTGGGAGGGAGTCAGGTTTAAAGGAAGACTCCTCGAAGACATCTTCCACCACTTCTAGAATGGAGGAAATAGCCAGTGGCTTATGTACAGTTAAATCCAGGATTTTTCTAACCCTCTTTTATCTGTGGGTAATCCTGAACTTCCTACTGAAAACGTTGCCTCATGGCATGCCTCAAGTTGAGATCCCTCATCAAATCCTCTAAAGCTAGCTATGAAAACAGAATGGTGAGAGGGTGGCAAAATGGTTACGGTGTTTACCTTACAAACATAAGGTGCAGGGTTTAATTCCCACAAGGGGTAATTGGCTAGGCTGAAAATGGCCCATAAGGGCAGTTAGCCTAGTACTAACCTATGAACCTACGAACCTATGAATTGCGGCAGATAGTAAAGACAACCACAAGGGCTTCTATAGTTATACAAAGAATCTCCACGGCAATACCCAGATTTGCCCCGAGCTACCGAGCCAACAAATATTGCAAATATACTGACCAAGAGATTTAGTGCCAATTTTACAACTCTCTTCCCCACCAAAGGACCAATCACAATACCAGTCAATTGCCAGACACCCAGTATTACTGCTGCAAAGGTTAAAACAGCACTATCCAAGGCCAAGAATACAGCTTCTATGGGACCTGACAATATCCCTGGTTGTGTTCTACACAAACTATAGATTGAACTGGCACCTCACCTGTGTGCCCTGTTCAATCACAGCCTCAGCTCAGGCTCTGTCCCTACCAAATGGTGCACTGCTATAGTCATTCCTCTCCACATAGGAGGAGTGACTCCAGACCCTGTGAACTATCACCCCATTAGCCTGATCAGTCTGATATGCAAAGCTATGGAACACATCATCATGGACCTAATAAACAAGGATATAGGGAATCTTCAAACTCTGGATACCACACAGTTTGGATTTGTGAAGGGTAGATCATGCCTGCTCAACCTGGTCAACTTCTTTGAGTCAGTCACCAGAGCTGTGGATGAAGGCAAGGTGGTTCATACAGCCTACCTTGATTTGAAACCAATCCCCACTCAGGAATCATAGAAAAACTCACTAAGCTAGGCATCAACCCCTATATCACTAGGTGGGTTGCAAGCTAGCTCACAGATAGAACCCACAGTGTGAAAGTAGCTGACTCCAAGTCAGACTGCCGACCAGTTACGAAAGGAGTCCCACAGGGTTCGGTCCTGGGTCCCCTCCTGTTTGGTATCTACTTCTCTGAAGTCCAGGCCAACACAAATGGACTCTGGCTGACAAAGTTCGCAGATGATTGCAAGTAGGAAGCTATTATTAACTTCCCAAGTGATGTTGACATCCTACAGAAAGGCCTCACTGAGACCAACAACTTATGTCAGAACCATGGCCTTACGCTCAATGCCAAAAAATGTGTCATCATCCCCTTTGGGAAAAACCTGGCTTCCATGAATTACCACATCGATGATAGTTCACTGAACACAGAAGGCATTATAAGAGATCCGGGAACACAGGTTGACACAGCAACCTTTCTTTTGACCACCACATTGCCACTGTGGTCAGAAAATCCTTCTATGTGGCACATCTCATTACTAAGGGTTTTGCGTCCAGGAAGAAAGGGGTCATTGTCTCCCTCTACTTTTCCCTCATTAGGCCAATCAGAGTACAATGTCCCATTTGGCATGTACCTCACTAGTCACCTGCAACAACTGGAGAGGCTGCAAAAGTACCTCACAAAGAGGATCCTAGGCCTTAAACACTTGTCCTATATGGACAGACTCAAAAAACTATTCTCTGTCTCATCTATCGCCTACTTAGAGGCGATCTCTGCTTGACTTACAAAGCCATGTCTGACCCAGCTTGTTATAAATGATACATCTAAAGAAATCCCAATCCCTCCGCAACAAATACTCCAGAAACCTCAACCTCATTACCACAATCAACAGAACAAGCTGGAGGGACAGATTCATAACCCAGAGACCTCCCATGCTATGGAATAGACTTCCCATACATGTCAAACAGAGTGCCTCAGTGATCCTCTTCAAGAGAAATCTTGATGAGCGGATGGGAAATAGAAAATTCACCCCAGGGATTACTCCAGTGGCTCTACTCAACAGAGGCACTGGGAACTAAAGTCGGGTGGCACGATGCCAGGGTAATCCTATGGGCTACGCTTGTAAAGGCTCCAGGGCCATTAGCCTAGTACACACCTATGAACCTATGGTATGGAGGGTCTCTCCAAAAATGTAATCCTCAGGAGGGGAGTCTGTAGGTAGGATTTCCTCAGTCAGAGTTCTCAGAGGAGATAAAGGATGGGGCCCTCCTCCAACCCAGAGTCCTCAATTTCAGAGTCTTCCTCAGAAAGAATGGAATCCAGGGAAATAAACTTAAGGATCCTCTTTTTTTCTTTTCGTAGGAGAAGTAATTATCGGATCTTGTTTTGATCTGACAATGGAGATCAGGTCCTCTGCTAACCTGATTAAATCCTGTAGTGACCCCTGAGAAATGGAAGGCCTAGGGAGAGAGGCTTTCTTAAAGGTAGCTAAGGCCTTAGGCCGAAGGGCATCTGATGCCTGTCTCCTGAGATTGAAGTAAATGCACCAGAGCTGGTGTAGGCTGAGGCTGGTAGCAGAATCTCTGGGTGAAAAACCCTCCTCAGAAGCCAAGGCCTGCAGAGTGGACCTAGACCCAACCAATGAGCCAATGTCAGTGGCTTGTGTAGCAGTGGATGGAGCCAATGGCATGTCGGACTCTGAAAGGGTCTCGAGATAGGCCTGAGTCACTGGATCAGAAAAGGAAGGGGGCTGCAAAAGCTCCTCACCTTGTTCAACCATCACAAGCCTGGAGGGGAGAAGCAGGCGGTGTATGATTGTTATCTGATGACCTAAGCTTTTGTTTCTTTTCTTTCTTTCGCTTAGGTAGGTTGGATTTGGTACAACTGACGGATGGCATGGAAGGCGAGTGAGAAGATTGTTGGCTAAGGAACATAGCGAGAAATGCTGGCCTAAGCGTTAACTGTTCTAGTGTTGAAATACGCACAAAACTGACAACCAAAGACATCGTGATCTGGGTCTAGGCAAATAACACAAAAGGAATGCAACTGTCTGTGTGGGATCTGCTTTCCACAACAGAGACAGTTGTTTACTTTATTTGACATGAGCAAAGGAAAGAAAGAGTTCCCCAATGGGGTACTTATTTTGTCTGATAACACTTCTCTCTGGTACAGATAGAATGACGCACCTGAATACAGCTTCAGGCTCTGCAGCAAGAAAAGACTGATATCATGACGCAGGCTGGCTATCTTTATATCTGAACATAATGATGTTAGTCAGGGCGTCTGCCAGCCTGGGTGCCGGAAAGAAATTTCTCTGGTAGTTGGGCCGGCTGAGGGCTTTCACAACAGGAAATCCCAATAGTCAAGACTGCAACAGTGAAACACGAAGAACATAAAATACCTACAGTGGAGACGTATTTAACATTTAACAATGGATCCAAGTTAAGGTAAAGTAGTATCAAACACTTTTAGGTTTGATGCAACAGAGTCACTTCTTAAAGAACAAATCGTTAGTTTTAATTTTACCCTGTCGCACTACCTGTTTTACTAATCTCCAGCAGGACATAAGAATGGAATATGTGAATGGTGTCTATAAACATTTTTCAAACTTATAGCAATAACAAAACCAAGTTTTATAACTGAAGGCTGGCTTGATTCTAGATTTTGGAGGTAACGGTTCTTAATATTTGAAGCATTAATATCATTTTACAAGCTTTCTTGATTTTTTTTTAACTTAGTTATATCACTTATAATAGGCTCACTCATGCTTAATTGCTGCATGGTATACAACAAGTGCCCCTTACTCATGTGGGCTTGTTTATTTGTTTTGTGTTACCTCTGACTCTATCTATGTTATCTTTGGCAGTTAGTGAAGAAGATTAAGACTAGGAACTGCTAACGAGCTGTTCTCTGTTGTCCAGGGTTTGATTCCCTCAACCTCCATTTGCCTACTATCAGCTTAACCAGACAGTACTCCTGTTCTGAGTCTGAAAAAAAAGATCCATGTGGCTCAGTGCTAAATACTAATAAACATTTACTACAAATTTATAATAAAATGCAAATCACACAAGAATGGAAGACTGTTGCAGACCTATCACTCCAAGCTCTGGCAACAGGGCAAGGCTCTGACATCAGGAGAAGACCCATTAATATTCCATATCTCTGTGGCCACTAATGCCTCACTTTATACTGTAACATTTGCATTTTCAGATGTGCAAGCAGTACCACGAAGATCATGGCAGTCATGAGGCTTAGAAAATGCAGCCAAGTCTGAGCCAAGATCCTCTGCTGCCTCCTCATCCTAGACCCTATTAATAGCTAGGATCATTCAATACTGGAAAAAGTTTAGTTTTGCATCACTTAAGGGATGGGAATCAAGACAAACATCCTCATGTTTAAGGTCACCCTCAGTACTGGAACATAAAGATATCCCTCCCCTGAAAAGCACTGTGTTGTGGAAAGGGCCCTCTAATATATTAAATTAATTTTTAAAATACATAAATAATACAGTTGAGTTTTTGAAAATTTCTTGTACATGGGACATGGAATCCATTGCTTACTTAGATGTAAGAGTATCTAAGGATAGGGTGAATAGTAAATATGTCTCCAATGTATATCGAAAGCCTACATTTTTGAACTTGTACTTTCACTTTTCAAGTGGGCACCCACAACACCAGATAAAGGCCTTAGTTAAAGGCCAGTTTGTGCAAGTAGACAATGAACACAAGTGGTGGTATGGGTAGGGAATTCAGGCTCTTGCTCCTTGTATAAGGTACAGGGTTTGAGCCTGAGCAACCCTAACCATCAGGTATAGTTAACCGGGGCATTTCACACATACACACACACTTAAGCAAGTGCAGCTTGTCTGTTAATAAACTAAAAAGTCTGCTGAACACACACACACCTTCTGTTAATAAACTAAAGGGTCCGTTAAGCGGATAAGATAAAATCACTTGTGCAGCTTGTAAACTGAATGGGCACACACAAGCAGAGCAGATCAAATGCTTTTTTAAGCAGAGCAGATAAAATGCTTTCTGTTAAGCACTTGTGCAGCTTGTAAATTGAACACACACACACCAATGCTTTTCAATAAGCAGATAAAAACATGCAAGGTCTGTTAAGCAGATAAAAATCACTTGTGTATCTTGTAAATTGAACGGAACGTCTGTTATGCAGATATAATATCACACACACTTGTGCTGGCCCAGTACATAAAGCTACAGCTTGTAGATTGAACATTAAGCAAATAACACACTCACACTGTTAATAAACTAAAGGGTCCGTTAAGCAGATAAAATAAAATCACTTGTGCAACTAACTGCAGCTTGTCTGTTAATAAACCAAAAGGTCAGCTGAACACACACACACCTTCTGTTAATAAACAAAAGGGTCTGTTAACCAGGTAAGATAAAATCACTTGTGCAGCTTGTAGATTGACCACGCACACACCAATGCTTTCCAATAAGCAGTTAATATTACAGAAAAGTTAATATTACAGAAAAGGTCCATTAAGCAGATAAAATCACTTGTGCAGCTTGTAAATTGAACAGACACACACAAGCAGAGCAGATAAAATGCTTTCTGTTAAGCAGAGGAGAACAGACAAAAAGCTTTCCGTTAAGCACAGGAGAGCAGATAAAATGCTTTCCGTTAAGCAGAGGAAAGCAGATAAAATGCTTAACGTTAAGCAGAGGAGATCAAATGCTTTTCGTTAAGCAGAGCAGATAAAATGCTTTCCGTTAAGCAGAGCAGATGAAATGCTTTCCGTTAAGCAGAGCAGATAAAATGCTTTCCGTTGAGCACTTGTGCAGCTTGTAGACTGAACACACACCAATGCTTTTTAATAAGCAGATAAAATAACACACAAAGTCTGTTAAGCAGATAAAATCACTTGTGGAGCTTGTAAATTGAACGGAATGTACACTAAGCAGATAAAATACCACACACACTTGTGCTGGTCCAGTACATACAGCTACAGCTTGTAGATTGAACAGATTTTCTTACCTGGAGGAGGAGACCTGCGGACATGTGAAGAAACACTGCAAAACTTAAATTATGCCCATCTGCCGCCATTGCTGTTTCTCTCCAAATAGTTCATAAATATCCAACCACCTAGTCCAACAGGCAGTAGCTGATGTCAACACACACACCCTGTAGGCAGGTGATGCATGGTGACATCAGCCATAAATTTAAAGTGGCAATACAATACAAAAAAAAAAAAAAAAAATAGAAAAAAATCGGGAATTAAAGGGGCCATGCGGGAATTCGTGACTCCCCATTATTTTGCTCTCAAAACCGGTAAATACTGAGGAATTTGGTATGGTTGAGAGGTTTGGTGAACAGTAAATATGTCTCCAATGTATATCGAAAGCCTACATTTTCAAACTCGTACCTTCACTTTTCAAGTGGGCACCCACAACACCAGTAAAAGGCAGTAGTTAAAGGCCAGTTTGTGTGAGTAGCCAGTATGGTTTCAGAATACACTGATTTTTTGACTGAATCTGGGAAACTAAAGGAATTTTTTACTGCAAGAGGTTACCCTTGTGAGTTAGTTAACAGCATTAAACTTGAGGTAACGCACAAGAGAGAAAACGGCATTTACTTTCCCATTTTAAATAGCAATCAAAGTATGCTATCTCCAGTTGACAATGTAGATCACCTGGATAAAATGGTATTTATTACTATCTATTGTTTTGATTAACAAGAAATAGCAAACATTATGCACACAATAATTGGTGGATTTTTTCTAATGACATTGACATAATACAAAAACTTGGAACCAAGCCTAGGATAGTGTTTAGAAAGGACACATCTTTTAAACAATTATTAGAAAGGAGTAACACCCATAGTTTGACAAACCCACGCAAGAAAACTGGCACATATAAGTGTGGTAGTTGTAGCCAATTTAAACACATACTTGGCAAGGAGCATGCAGTCATAGCCAACAGAAAATATGGATGCAACCAATATTTTAATTGCAATTCTTGCAGCATAGTATATGCAAGCCATGTAACACATGTTCAAGTTTTTACATAGCCCTATGTAACACATGTTCAAGTTTTTACATAGGGAAGACTTCAAGGAGACTAAGAGATAGAGTTTTCAAACATTTTTCAGATATAAAGAACAAAAAATTTACCAATGCATTGTATAGGCAATATTTGCATTAATCGGGGACATAATTTTAAGTTTTATGTTTTAGATTATGTTAAGTTTGATGAACAAGGTAAAACTACTGCAGTACATTTAAATTATAAGGCAGTTTTATGGCAGATTAAGTTGAATGCAACAGTTCAACCAAGATTAAATGAGTGTTGTTCATTAGCTCCCATTTTAAAATTGAAGCATTACGACATTTAGATGTGTGTGTGGGGGGTGGGGGTGGAGGGTCACTTGGGTTAGAATTTGAATTTGAATTTTAAATCTCTATGTCTTTAAGTGTTTAGTCTTTGATGGTCATGTGATTTTTTTAAATTGTATAACTACCACGATGGGATTGACTTAATTGTTCTGATGAAGTTCAGTATACACTTGAACTAAGCGCTTAATGTATTGTTTGTGGTGAATAAATGTATTTTCTGTGGAATTGTGCTGTGACTTTGTTCATTGTTTCTTGGCGTGCTGTGGTTACTGGTCTGGAACTTTTTTGGATTGTGTTTTTTTTGTGAGCCAGGCTGTAGTGGACTGAGTTATGGAAATTTCTTCAAATCCTGGTAAGTTGACACAACTTTTACACCAGGTGCAATGCCAACCGAATGCAGTGGGAAATGTTACATAGACCAGCCAAGCCAAGTGACATCGGGATTCAACAGCACTTTGGGCTTACCACTGACTCAAGCAACTGGACCTGTGTGCTCGGGGAGAGGGCTAGATCAGGTAAATTCTGGCATTGGTGAACAGTGTTTTAGTACCTGGAAGAACCTGAATTTTAATTTTTCAGTCAACTTAACCCAAAGTACTAGCAATGCCCATTATAACAGTTGCTTAAGTGATAAACTCAAGGACTTTGAGAGACTGGTATTTAAATATAAAAAGATTCAGCTTGAAAATGCTTATTTACAGAAGAATATCGACTAACATTATACTCAAAGGTTTAAGAATGTGGAGATATCCCAATGACATAGCACGTAACAATAATATGCTTCAGGAGGTACATTCAATTTTCAACACGGCTGGGACTGACTTGCTGCGTGTAATTATGAAATACAATGCTGAGTTACAAAACTTGTCTACTGAAATGGATTTTTTAAACAAGCAGATTTGCGATGATCTGCTTTTTGACCATTACTCAACAAATTATGACAATATTTTTCACAAAGTAGACACTAGTTATGATCAACTACTTCAAAGAAAAACAAATAAAATAAAAAGAGACATTGCAGAGTTTGAGAGAGTGGAGTTTGAGAGTGGAAAGGCATATCCAAAACCACCAGGTTTCCATGGAAATTGCCTTTCATCCAATCAGAGTGAGGCAGGGAAGGAAGAGACAACCAGGTCCTGGAATCCACCCCTTTAGACTCAGAAACAGTGCGACGATCAGAGAGAATCAGGAGTTACCAGCAGAATGGCCAGAAACAACATTACAAAATGAATCATGTGAACCAGGGAGCTCGACCGAAGAAACAGCAGTACCGTTGTTAACAGAAACAAGTTTGAATTCAAGTTTATAGCAAGGTATTGACACTTTGTGGTTAACAACTCCAAAAATGACTTTCACATTTAAAATTATTCTGACATGGAACTTTGTGCTATGCATGCAGATTTGTTAGCTAAAGGATTGTCGTTTGTTCCATTAAAACATATGGACTTAGTAAAAGCTATTACTGATGTGAAAATGTATACAAGAAAATTAAATTTATGCCTTTAATTTAATAACAATGATTCTACCCAATAGGGTAGGCACGGAGTTAAAACGTGCAAGTTTGTTTAATCCCCCATTGCACTCTTCCATTAATATGTATGAGAAAAGTTGTGAAAATGCTACCAGAGCATTTAACAAGTGTCACAAGTCTAATAATTTTTGTAGCAATTTAAGTAGCCAGGAAGATGACCTGTTTAAAGAACTAACTACAGACAGTAATATTAGGATAATGAAGCCTGATAAGGGGGGTGGGCTTATCGTTATGAATCGTGTAGACTACATGAGCAGAATTAATTGCTTTTTATTCACCGATGGTTATAAGTCAGTATCAAAGAATGAAATACATGTTGGCGATCAGAAAATTGATGTAACTTTAAATGACTTGTGGCTTGAAGGAAGTATTTCAAAGCTAGATTATGACTTTATAATCAATGACAAACCAGTGGTGGCAAGCATGTTTGGCATCCCAAATATTCATAAGGACATCGGTAACCCCCCATTTTCCTATTGTGGATGCTAAACAGTCAAAAACGTATTATATTGCAAAATTTTGGGATGAGAAATTTACATCAGGCGTAGTTAATATTCAATATGTTTGTAAAGACTCCTGGCAATTTTTGAAAATATTAAATGAAACAGAATTCTTTTGTGATGCTATATTTGTGACTATTGATGTACACAATCTTTTTTCAGTAATACCCCATGACATTGGATTAAATTGGTTAGAAGAGCAGTTGCAAAAACATGCAGGCTATACAGCAAATGAAGCTTATACTTGGTGTACCCTTATGGAATTAGTATTAAAACACAACTATTTGTATTTTGAAGGACAATTTTTTAGACAGGTGACGGGAGTTGCTATGGAGGCAGCATGTGCCTCTACATTTGCCAACTATAGTATGTCATTCTGGGAAGAACACTATATATTTAATGGACCCTATGTGGGAAACTGGGTGTATATTAAATGAATTTTTAGAATATATAAATAATACAGTTGCGTTTTTGAAATTTTCTTATACATGGGACATGGAATCCATTGCTTACTTAGATGTAAGAGTATCTAAGGATAGGGTCAATAGTAAATATGTCTCCAATGTATATCAAAAGCCTACATTTTTGAACTTGTACTTTCACTTTTCAAGTGGGCACCCACAACACCAGATAAAGGCCTTAGTTAAAGGCCAGTTTGTGCAAGTAGCGCCTATGGTTTCAGAGCACACTGATTTTTTGACTGAATGCGGGAAACTAATGGATTATTTTACTGCAAGAGGTTACCCTTGTGAGTTAGTTAACAGCATTAAACCTTAGGTAGTGCACAAGAGAGAAAATGGCATTTACTTTCCCATTTTAAATAGCAATCAAATGCTATCTCCAGTTGACAAAGTAGGTCAACTGGATAAAATGGTATTTATTACTAACTATTGTTTTGATTCTCAAGAAATAGTGAACATTATGTGCAATAATTGGTGGATTTTTTCTAATGACACTGACATAATACAAAAACTTGGAACCAAGCCTAGGATAGTGTTTAGAAAGGACACATATTTTAAACAATTATTAGAAAGGAGTAACACCCATAGTTTGACAAACCCACGTAAGAAAACTGGCACATATAAGTGTGGGAGTTGTAGGCAGTGTAAACACATACATGGCAAGGAGCGTGCAGTCATAGCCAACAGAAAATATGGATGCAACCAATATTTTAATTGCAATTTTTGCAACGTAGTATATGCAGCCCTATGACACACATGTTCAGGTTTTTACATAGGGAAGACTTCAAGGAGACTAAGAGATCAAGTATATGGACATTTTTCAGATATAAAAGAATAAAAAACTTACCAATGCATTGTACAGGCACATTAGCATTAATCAGGGACATGATTTTATGTTTTATGTTTTAGATTATGTTAAGTTTGACAAACAAGGTAAAAATTACTGCAGTACATTTAAATTATAAGGATGTTTTATGGCAGATTAAGTTAAACTCAAATGTTCAACCAGGGTTAAATGAGTATTGTTCATTAGCTCCCATTTTAAAATTGAAGTATTACGGACATTTAGATGCGTTTGTTGAGGGGGGTGGGGGTGGAGGGTCACTTGGGTTAGAATTTGAATTTTAAATCTCTGTGTCTTTAAGTGTTTAGTCTTTGCTGGTCATGTAATTTTTTTGAAATTGTATAACTACCAAGATAAGACTAACTTAATTGTTCTGATGAAGTTCAGTATAGACGAACGAAAGCCCTTTTACGTATTGTTTGTGGTGAATAAATGTATTTTCTGTGGAACTGTGCTGTGACTTCGTTCACTGTTTCTTGGCTTGCTGTGGTTACTGGTCTGGAACTTGTTTTGGATTGAGTATCATGAAGATCATGGCAGCCATGAGACCTAGAAAAAGGAGCAAAGTCTGAGCCAGGATCCTCTGCTATGTCCTCATCCTAGACTCTCTTCATAGCTAGGATCATTCAATACTGGAAAAAATTTAGTTTTGCATCACTTAAGGCAATCCTCTGAGATGGGAATCAAGATAGAACATCACCTTCAGTACTGGAACATAAAGATATCCCCCCCCGAACGGCACTCGTTATTATGGTCAACAGTCTGGTAAGCACTTGGGTTATATAAGAAAGATTAAAAGAACAGCATATTGCACTAAACAGAACTCCTATTTAGCATCATTCAAACAAATCTCTTATAATGGCCCCAAAAATGACTGACCAAAAAGTTTCCACCATGTCCAGCAACATCATTTATTATTTGTTAACCAAGTAAGTGGACCAATACAGGACCCATTTCAGTTAAGACCTAAGCTGTAGGCATAACAGAATATCAACAAAAACGTGACAAAGTATTTGGTATTAACACTAGCATGTAATATAACTTAAATGTACTAGAAATACAGACAAATACGGTATTTGTGAAGCAAGCAGTAAAAAAGTTCTTATACACAGTTAATACACAATTATTAACGGTGTGCCTAAAAGCAACACATGCGTCTCATCTTGAACCCCAAAAAAACAAAACTGCTATTATTCACTCCCACCCGTAGGGCCCCCCCCTCTTAATTTTACTGTTACATCAAGCAATGGTAGTATCATATCTCCTGATCCTACTACAAAACTACTTGGGGTACTAATAAACAACCTTACCTTTGATTCCCATATTAATAGTACTATAAAAACAGTCAACAAAAAATTGGGTTCCCTCTACAGGATCAAACCCTTTATGACCCCACTAGCCAAGATCACTATTGCCCGTACCCACTTAATCTCTACCCTTCTCCATGCCTCCCCTATGGATACTAAACTATGTAAAAGCAACTTGAACAAGCTGGCTATCTCCTATAACAATATTGCCAGATTTGCAGCTTGGTCTGCCTACAGAACCCATCATTGTAACAATCTTCAACAACTAGGATGGTTAGAGTTGCCAAATCTACTACTATTTAACCAACTAACAGTTGCCCACAAGATCCTGTATTAACTTACTAACACACAAATACTTACAAACCTTATCACCCCCTATAATAACCTCAAGACCCTACGCTCATCAAAGAAACTACTTGTACAAATAGGTAAAGCTAACAATTTGGCTGGTGATTCTCTGTTCTCTAATACTGTAGGTAAAACGTGGAACTCCCTTCCCCAATGACCTAACCTCCCTTTCCTCAATAACCTTATTTAAAAGCAAACTGAAACCATACTTTAAATCACAGTGGTTATGCCCCTGTGCTAACCCTGACCAACTACCTCACTTATCTCTGGGTACTAATCACCACACCTGTATAAGCTAGCTACTTTTCTATTAACAATAAAGAGAGTGTGAAGTGTTATTAGAGATTTATTTGTATGCCTAACCATAGCTGATATATACTAAGATTCTGTAAGCAGAATTGCAAGGAATGGCAAAAATCTGTTATGTACCTGCATTTGTAAAATGTCACTTACTGTAAATAATTCTGTGATTTGTGGAGCTTTTCTCCCCAGGCCTCTATTGAAAATGGACATATATCCAGTTGGACTAGCCCAGTCAACAAATGTAAAATAAATAAAATAAAATGCATGACCCCCTTCCCCCCCAAAGAGTCACAATTCAGAACCTGAAGTACTGGATACTCTCTATGAAAGTGCTTATGCCCAGTGCAGTATGGTCTTTGTTTTAAAAAAAAAAAAAAATGGATGAGGTGGGAGAAAACCTCAATCCTTTCCCAAAGGAGTTATAACCTCTACAGTCTCCGAGATGTAGAGTAAGAACTACAAGGAGATGGCTTGGTCTGCAATGAAAACATTTCTTTGGATGAACCCAACACATGTTGTATATGTTATTTAAATAAACTATGACTATCCATGATGCTACTTCAGGTCATCTGTAAACCTATTGTTTAAATGCTCAGTTCTATTGACAGACATGCTACACAACTACATGGGGTGGGTACAAAGTAAAACCTGAGAATCATGTCAAACAACTCAGGAACCTGTGCAAACCTTCTCCATACTTGTCTCTCAGTCTACACAGGCCACACCGGCATAACATGGTTAACAAATTTGTGAACCACCATGTTACACTCACTGCTGCAGCCAGAGGTTATGGCACAGCAACTGCAGTGAATGCATCATCATTTGAGTAAACATCCCAGACTGCACCAATTTGCAGCTGTTTCTCAGCAGTACAAGAGCAACATCAGAAGCCAATAAATGTTTGAATGTGTAAGACTGTGGATAAATTCCCAGTATATCAAGACCCTGTAAGAAGCAGGCAAACCTGCTAGTACACACTACCTTATCCCACCCTTCCTGTGATGCCAGTGAGTTCTTACCAATGGGAACTCGCAGAGCACCAGATCACTTCATTATTGTAACTCTATAATAATCTCAGTGCTCTGCACGTATATACATTCAGGCTTCTATTGTAATGACTGTGTGCTCCCAGAGAGTACTGTGATTCATTTCTATGAGCTGTGATAGTACCTGATGGTGTACTGAACATAGGAATTATGATACATTTAGGTATCAGCGCCTTATGTTCATGAACATCAGGGGCCGTCTCAAAGTCACTTGAGCTGTTTATCGTAAACCTTTTATTTACTTCTCTCTTTCGGGCTACGCATGAAAGAGGTCTCTTGGATCAATACATTATCTCTCTTAAACATTCAAGCATAAAATAAATAAATAAATTCAAATATACATACCCATGTATACAAAAAAGAAAGGTGTGGCTTACTGTGCCTGCCTACATATTCCACTGATCCCTTGTGATGACTATACAGTCAATGGCTCCTATCTAAGGGCATTTCCTAGATAGGAGTCACAATTAGAAAATGTCATACTGGCAGGGTTTCCCTCTTAGGTGACATAGCCAGCACAGGAAATAAGAACATCTGATGCATCAAGGTGGTCTGTGGTGCGCTACGTTTTGGGGACTAGCAAGGCTGGAAAAGAAAGGGAAAGAAGAAGACCAAAGTAGGGAATCAAAGGGTTTTCCCCAGAGGTTGCGGGTTGCTTCCTACCAGATCTTGAGATGGCTAGCTGCAGACTTCTCTTTGATACTAGAGTGCACGGTGGACTATTAAGCACTTTCATAAGGGAAGATAGCCTAAGCTAAGCCATCTTGAGTAGATACATGTTTAAGTCCAAACCCTAAGCCAAAGCATTAACACAGCTAAAATTCTAACTGCTTACATAGAAGTCCACTCAGGAGGACACAGGCAGGGTCTTAACCACTTTTGCTCTGAAACAGGACAACGGGGGAAGAAAGGTTTTGTCAATGCCTATTCTACTAAGGAGGATGATATCTGGAAAGGTGAGAAGAAGAATTGAGGGTTATTATGTTGTAATGTTGCAGACTTGCTTATCCTGGCCAAATCTTTAGTTTCTGGTCACACACTGGCCAAGTGCTGCAGGCTATAGGCCCTTTACTGAACCAAACAGATCTAAACAGATTACAGAACAGTCAACTTCAAGATGTCTGATTAAACACTCACTCTGCTGCGGGTTTCCAGTATCCTAGGTACTAGTTAAACTTTGGTCATCTGGATTGTGGTCCAGAACTCATCCTATTATGTCAGAGGGACAGAGATTATATATGGAGTCATTTTCAGGTAAATTTGATTTAACTCCAAGATTTTGTGATCACCTTGGATGTTTTTGCACAAAAGGCCCACTTTTACCCTCTAGCGGCTTTGTCTGATATGGCTTTGTGATGACATAGAGAGTAAAATTTAAACAGCTTAGGTTATTTTTATAACTCACAATGCTTTGTGAAGCTGCTATTGTATTATGCTGTGTTTTTGTAAATTATAGTACTTAAATGGCACTCATGGACCGTTCATCTACTCTAGATTTTAGCTTGATATTTTCTGCACAACATAGTAAAACAATACACACAGCTCAGCTCAGATGTATCAGGTTTGGGAGTTGGCATAATGGTTAAGGTGTTTACCTAAACAGACATAAGGTACAGTGTTTAATTCTCACCACTGGAAGGGAAACTAGCTAGGCTTAAAATGGCTCTCAAGGGTATATACCTAGTACTAAACTATGAACCTGTGACCAAAAATAACTTCATTAAATAACATACAACATACAGCAAGAGCAACCAGGAAATAATTCAAAATGCACTGACTGCCCACTACAAAAAAAAAAAAAAAAAATCCTATCTTACTTTCTCAGAAGGTGTAACCTAAAGATGTCCTATATCACTTATGCTCCCTGCACAGAACATAGGGCATAAAAAGGACACACCATTGCAACTACCCAGACATCTTTTGCTGACATTTCAAATACTGTTGTTGCCATTTGGTTTGAACATTTTGCAGCTGCATTGCATATTTAGCAACAATAGATGAGTGCCCTACTGGGGTTATTTTCTTTTTAAATTTACTTTCTTGGTCTTGTATTTTTGACCACTACCTAGAGTTCATGTCATCCAAGAGGGGAAAATGTCAGTGCGCAAGGCAGATTATAATCATGAACAGTATTTTGCATTTGGGTGCTTCCTATGATCATACCTCTTGTGGTATATTTATGGCATTTGTGCCTAAGACACTCAGAAGTCATCTGTCTTCCCCGGCCATTTAACTTGAAAACCAGTGTCTTAGACAGTTAGCTCAGGGTACCATGGCAGAATCCTTTAACCTCAAGATACTCTTGCTAGGTAAGAAGGTGACCAAGAAGTCTCAGCCAGATTCTTTAGCTGTCCAGCCTCCACTGGATGACCCTCTAGAAGCAGGTAATAGCACTGTAGGTATTCTGTGTTTATTTCAGATTCCTCTGCAGTGACCCCACTGGAGGCCAGCATGGATCCATCTTTTCTCACATCCTCTGAGGCTTTGCAGGCGTCTACTCTGGATGTTGGGGGGAATTGCAGCTGGTTATCTTGGAGGGTCCTAGAGGGATTCCGCAGATAGTGGTCAGGGAGGAAATTCCAGGTTCTCATCTTGAATCTCACCAAGGATTGGAACTTCCAATATTTGTTAGAGCTGATGTCTCCTCTAAGAAAAGATAAAAACTGAAGCATGTTTCCGTATGTCCTATGGAAACTCAAAGGGAAAGACTGGATTTTTCCAGGAGGCAAGGAAACCCTCAATCAGAAAATATTATATGTCCAAATGGAAGGGATTTTTGGTCTGGTGCCATGCTTTTTACCAGTAGCTTTTTCAGTGCGTGTCCCTCTGGTACTCTCTTATTTGTGTGAGTTGCTCCAGTCTGGCTTGGCCTATTCTTCTGTCAAGGCTCACTTGTCAGCCATTTCTTCTTGACTGCCCTTGAATCTCTGACTGCTCATTTTGAGGCCAAGCAATTTCTTACAGGCATCCTGCATAGTAGGCCTCCTCCTTGAGACATTAATTTTGTTATGGAAAAACTGACTCAGGCTTCTTTTGACCCTGCAGATTCTGCTTCTTGGCAGCACTGTACGTGGAAGACTGCTTTGTTGCTGGCTCTTACTTCTGCTCAAAGGGTTTCTGAGCTCCAGGCCCTTATGGCCATTCCTCCTTTTTTTTTGTTTTTCACAGAGACAGCGTGTGTCCCTTCATACTAATCCTTCTTTTTTGCCCAAGGTAGTTAATGAGTTGTCCTTGAATTAGTCAATACAACTCCTTTCCATTTTCCCTTGTCCTCAGTCTACTGCTGACAGG